>NC_056628.2:113900654-114201945 GCF_002870075.4 Lactuca sativa
TATCATCCTCGCCTGCCCCTTTCTTGGTAGTAGCCCTTTTTCCTCGGTTTCCAGGTTTATCAACAGCATCCAAGGCAGCCTGTTGATCAACAGATAAGACTCTTGGTGCCTTGGGAGGAATTTTGTGATATTCAACAATGAGCTTACTCTCAGCTGAAACACACTTGTACATGGTCTGAGGAATAGAGCCATTGTGAGGGAACTTCGTAGGATCAGAAATTATGATCTTCTTGGTGTGAAATGTAGCCACAGAAGCTACTAAGGCATCCTTCATAACTGGAACTTACAGAGTATCAATTGCCCTTTGTGTAGTGAGAGTCCAAAATCTACCACACGAAACTTCTGAGCGCCTCGTTGAAGTGTTGAGACTTTACACCACCTGTGACCAGATAATCGACCCATAGTTGAGATTGATACCATTATAAAGGCCATATAAAAGGGCCAGAAACCCTTGCTAGTATCATCAGACCCACCACTCCTCTCCACCAAACTCTTGATGACAAGAGTAAGCAATCCATTCCACTTGGGTGGCAACCATGACTTTTTGACCTTTGTAACAATGGTAAGTACGTCAGTGTAGGCCATCAATTAGAGCATTGAGAATAGTTGGCTAGTGGTGATGAAGTCTGGTGAGATCACGGACGAATCCACGACAAGTTGCAATAGGTAACAAAATTTCCCTTTAGAAATCGAAGCCTTGTGAGAGAAGATTTGGAAGTAGATCCTCTCCTTGTTCTTATCATACGAGGCGGTAGTGTAGACTAGTGATAGGAGGGACATTGGAACGGACTCCACCTATGTTAGGGCTAGAACCAGAGGTGAATACTTCAAACACTCAACCACTTGCAACATATACGAGTCGTACAGAAAAGGTTGAGTTCGATGATCATGTTTTGGTTTGGCTTAATAGAGATCAATGTGGTAGAATCTGTTTGATCGTGAGCCAATGATGAAGTCGCCATTTGTGACAACCCAAAATTTTCATTCGTACGAACTCTACAATCCAACACTTAAACTAAAACTTAAATGCTTTTCTGCTAATTTTTAGCCAGTTTAAAGTCAGCTTGAGTTTTTTAATTAATTATTCACGAATCGGACGGATAAAAAGGAAGTGACGTCTAGTTAATCAGGAATGTAATGGAACGATCAACACCTTGAATTGGTGTTCATGGCCAAACAAAGAGAGTTTGGGCCATGAACTCTCTTAGGGCCGAAAACTCATGCCTTAAGCATGAGTTTACTCTCCATTCTATCATTTCCCTTTTTCCTAAGTCAAGAACCAAAGCCATTCTCTCTCAAGTGGCATACCATTCTTCACCCGATTTTCCGAAAATGTAAGTATTACTTGACTTGATTTGTTGTTATAACCTATCTCCTAGTCATTATACATCATTTCATCCATTTAATTGTTGATTTTCATTAGATCTTCAAAACACCAAGAACACCAAGAACACACACTAGTGTTCTTGGACCTTAAACACCCAATTGAGTTCCTATCTTGTAAGCGCACTTACCCTAGCTTCTTATATGCTTAGTATGATCTTAATAACACTTGAAAATCATCAAGAAACCATAGAACAAAGGATTTTATGGCCAAGGATGATCTTGGGCTGTAAACCCCTTTCAAGGTGGTAAATTGAGCTTTAGTTCCTTCCTATGCCTTGGATGCCAACCTTGATCCTTCCTAGAAGTGTTTAAGACCTTAAACAACAATCAAAACAACTCCCCATAGGATTTTACAGCCGTAATCACCTAAGGAAAGGGTCCTTAATGCTATCCTAAGGCTTGGACTTGATCATTTGATGCCCGATCATGACTTGTAAGACCTCAAAACACAATTTGGAACTTAGTACCATGAGTTTACAGCCCTACTCATGGGGAAATGGTCATGGGCCATAAACTCCATAAAGGGGTGGTTCATGGGCCATAAACTTCAATGCCATGTCATACAACCCTTAGGTGCAACCCTTTGGTACCTGTAGCACTTGAATCAAAGTATTTCTATGACCTAGGGTGTCTTAACTTGATGAATTAGTTATTAGTTGAGTAATTATATTACATATATGTTTATTCTATGATAACTAGGATCATTATGTGTACAAGTCCTCACTTGACACCTAGCAATCCTACATCTTCCGTTCATCCAAACCACAAACTACAGGTGAGTTCATACCCCTTAATCAATGTTTTAAATGATTTAATGAGGGGGAGAATAAAAGTAGAAAACAGTATGTAACCGAATCAATCACATGTGATTTATAACTGTGTTTTCAACCAACTGATCTCACATACTTCAAATGTGATACATGAAATGGTTTTCTGTCTTAAAATATTTTGTTATCAAATAAATTACTTTTGAAATGTTTTATAAAATGACATCAAGTCATTGTTATTTATTGTTCAAAACTCTTAAATGTTTTACAAAACGTCTTTCATCCTCTTGATCAAAACTATATCTATACACTTATGTTCATATACATATATATATATATATATATATGTATGTATGTATGTATGTATGTATTGATATGACAACTTTCATTCTTCATTCAGTTCCCATACTCATGAGTAACAAGGGTGTATAAACCTTCTTGGACAACAAATACATTCCAGTAAACTATTATAGGGATAGTTTAGGGGATACAAAACATCATTCCTATTACAAGGATTTACAGCAGAGTCAGTTCATTCATGAGTCTATACTAAATGTTATATGAACAGATACACTTACCTGGATCCTCTTACATGGATACACTTACATGGATACTTGTACCTAGATACTATATGATGAGATACTATTACATACTATACATGTAGATTAGTTCTGTCTATCCTAGTACAAAAGGATACTAGACGGGACTAACCATTCCAAAACCCAACTGTTAGCAACAGAGGTAATGAATATCTATGGCTGCCTACGGTTAATTCTTATACTAGGGTACCTTTACGGGACTAACCATTCCTACACCCTGCTGTTAGCGACAGAGGATAATGAACATCTACGGATGTTCAAGGTTAATACTATTCGGCAGTCGCGATGTCAGGTTTATCCTAATACAAAAGGATAATACTTATATGACTATATTTTCCCTATTACTTTTATTTTGTGATACGTTCACATAAAGGATGAGGTAAACTAAATATTGTTAATAGTAGTCATACAGGGGAAAAACCATCTTTGTTACAGCAAAACATTCAAGTCTTGGTAGAATACTACTTTCAAAATATTCGGGTCTTGGTAGAAGACTACTTTTATACTAGTAGGAAATATGGGATTTTCTAGGTTTTTCACACTTATATAAAATGTTTCATTCAAAGGTTTAAATAGCATTCATAACAGCTTTCCAAAACAGAGTGATGACACTTAAATACTTATGAATTCACCATCTTTATGCTGATCTACACTTTCAAAACAACTTGTATTCTCAGGTCACCAGTAGACAGGTACGATGACCAGGTTTTGAGAAGAAGGAGGACAGACGAGACTCGTCTTTTATTTTGATTACATATTTTGGTGTCTTATTACAATGAAAGAACACACATGTATTAAAACTTTACTTTTAATGCAATGGATGATGTTGTTGCTTGTTTACTACTTTACACTATTATGATACTTCACATGACGTCCTCCACCCCTGAACGTTTCCGCCGTTCTTGGTTTTGGGGTGTGACAGATTGGTATCAGAGCGTTGTTTATAGTGAATATAGTATACCAACCCATAAAAGATATACTAACTATAAATACATTGGGATTAAAACACTTTGACTAAGAGTTTATACTTTTAAATAATAAAATATTTAAGTAAGTATACGTGCCTACATTCATACTAAAATCGGTGTCACAACGACAATAACAATAGTATCACGATTGTTGAATATCACAAGTGAGTCTGGGGATATATGGTCAGTCTTGGGAGGGGCAGAGCCTGATCAACTATGCTGGTCCGAGGAGTGACTAGCATATGCCGAAGAATGCTTGTGATGTGGCAACAAGTCTAAAAACTTACCAACACAACCACAAAGAAATACCATAGGGGTATTTGGTCTTACTGTAATTACTTATTTGAGAACTAAATAGATTTTTATTAATACGTCAATAGTTGTTTAGTGGATACACTAAAGTTATATATACTAGGATGTCATAAACATAGAATCTGTGAAATAATTTCCTTATGTCCTGTCCTCGTTGGGTTGGGGGCTTAGGGTTAGGATCACTTATTCGAAGGTCTATCCTATCTTAACTACATATAACTGGTATGCACTAAAAAAGTATTGAAGGAACTGATAAAGATCATCTTATAATTATCTTAGTTAGTTCGTCTATTTAGTTATTTCTTATATCCCTTTTCTCGCATAGATTTTATGGCTGGATTTCACCACGGCGACCCGTACTTCCCAAACCAAGGCAACGCTAGATAGCTAGAGGAAGAACCAGAAGATGATAACCCAATCCCTTTGGATGATCACCATGCTGAGGGTTTTTCTGATAGTTCTGAATCAGAGCCTGAAGTCAACAACCTACCTCCAACTGCCCAAAACCCAAACCTGAACCCCCGTCCCGCATTTCAAGGACCCACGCCTCTGTGGGCCACAAACTTGAATAGGTGGAGTCAGGAACAGGGTCAACCTATCCCCTACAATGGAGACAGAGGCTTCTACAACCTCACTGAGGGAGGTTCTACTGACAGGGTCCTACCCATCATGGTTCGTAGGATTTCTCGGAACACGATACTGGGTCAATCAACTATCAATCGAGTCGTGGAGATTGACGCCAACTCTGGCGTTAACACAATCCACATTCGACAATTAGAGTCTGCTCATGAAAGGACTCTGGTCCGCAATGCAGCTCTGCAGAGAGAACTTGCTGAAACCCAAGCTGAGGTTAGGGAACTTCGAGCTCAGCAAGTGAGAGCTGACAGGCATATGAGGGACATAAAGCGCCTACTATCGGGATCAAGAACTCATGCTATCAGTTCTCATCGCCGATAGAATCACATCGACTCATCTTTTGGATATAACCTAGTTTATGTAAAAAACTTTGGTCTAATTTCCTATCCTTGTATATCTTAGACCCGTTAGGTCTTGATCTAGTCATAGTTCTGTCAAAATTTTCCTATCTTGGTTGACGTAAGGCCTACTTCTAGGCCACTTTTCCCAATCTTATTACATCTATAATTCCAGTATTATTGATAGATATCTAATCATATGGAATGTTTTATCCAAATGCTATCATCTTCATTCAAACAAAATATTCATTGTGTTGTTGGACTATGGAAAGTTGGTTCATGAGTCACTCTCATTATTCATTTATTCTTATCCATGTTGTCATCTTTTTAAACGTATAGTTAAAATATGCCGCCTCACAGAAACCCAAGGCGTAACCCTAATAACGAAACACCGATACCACCACCTCCTCCTTTCGACGCTACTATGTTCTAGGAAGCCTTCACAGCAGCCGTAGCAACTGCCGTGTCAGCCATCAATACTCTTGTCCCTAGTGGATCGGGAACATGTGCACATCCTTTCAACCATGGCGAGAGCCATGGGTATCCCAAGGAATGCACCTACAAGGACTTTTCAAATGCTAAACCCCGAAACTTCAATGGAGCTAGTGGAGTTATGGTCTTAAGGCAATGGATTGAGAAAACGGAAGCGGTCTTTGAAATCTGCGCCTGCCCGGAGGGCAACAAGGTCAGGTTTGCTACTTGTACCTTTTCTGACAGAGCACTAACTTGGTGGAATGGCTATGTTAGGTCTCTGACTATTGTGGTGGAAAATTCTATCAGCTAGGAAAACTTGAAAGCCATGCTGATGAGAGAGTACTGTCCTCGAGGGGAAATACAAAAACTCGAACATGAACTCTAGGGTCTAGAAATGGTTGGTTCCGACATATCAACCTATACGAATAGATTCTGTGATCTGGAAATTCTATCCCCTGATATGGTTACTCTCGAGAGCAAGAAAATAGAGAGATATATATCTAGGGACTATCGCCCCAGATCCAGTCAAGTGTGTTAGCATCCAAGCCTGTTACTTTTTATAGCGCCAAAGAGCTGGCGCAATCTCTTATAGATCACGGAAAACACCAGAACCCAAAAATTCCTACACCCCAGCCACAAAAGGGAAACAACAACGACAACAAGAAGAAGGTGTGGAACAAGAGGAAAAGAGGGGCTTCACAAGAATCCTCAAAGAAACAACAACTTGTGGTAATCAATGCTACCATGGTAACCCCTGTTGTCCCTGCAAACCCCTTACCAACAAAAACTTATGCTGAAAATCTTTCGAGGTGCAACAAATGCAACTTCCATCACCACGGACCTTGTATGGAAATGCAGTGCTCTAACTGCAACAGGAAGGGGCACACAACTCGTTTATGCAAAATTCCAGCAGGGCCGACCGCCCAAGTTCCTAACGCCGGTGTGGGCCAAGCTTGCTACGGTTGTGGCAAGGTGGGCCACTACAAGAGGAACTGCCCTAAGGCAGCGATGGCTGGCGGAGTAGGAAGAGTTATGGCCATAGGCCACAAGGAAGCCGTAGTTGATCCTATGATAGTTACTGGTACGTTTCTCCTTGATAACTCATATGCTTGCATACTTTTCGACAGTGGAGGAGAGAAAAGTTTCGTAAGTCATAAATTTGCACACTTACTTAAACCAAAACCATGTGCATTAGATAAATCATTCACGGTAGAAATGGCAAACGGGAAAACGGAAAGTACAAATTGCATATACGTAGGTTGTACTTTAACTTTAGATGGTCATACTTTCAAGATAGACCTCATGCCGGTCCCAATTAAATGTTTCGACGTTATTATCGGCATGGATTGGTTGAGTCTTCTTCGCGCCAACATCATGTGCTTTGAAAAAGCAGTTCGTCTTAACCTTCCTAACAACGATACCTTAGTTATCTATGGCGACAAACCTAGTACGAGCCTTCGCATCATTTCGTGCATCCAAGCCCAGAAGTGCTTACGGAAGAAATATCATGCATTCCTCGCACACATCGTCGATACGAGTCAAGAAGTAAAAGACATTCAGAACATCCCCGAGGTACGCGACTTTCCCGACATCTTTCCAGAAGAGCTTCTCGGATTACCACCACAACGCCAAGTCAAGTTCAGAATCGACTTAGTGCCAGGGGCTACTCCCATAGCCAAATATCCTTATCGTTTGGCACCGACAGAGATGCAGGAACTTTCCAGTCAGCTTAACGAACTTCTCAAGAAGGGATTCATTAGGCCAAGCTTCTCACCATGGGGAGCACCGGTCTTGTTCGTCAAGAAGAAAGATGGATCGTTTCGTATGTGCATCGACTACAGGGAACTCAACAAGCTTACCATTAAAAAATTTTATCCCTTGCCCCGCATAGACGATTTATTTGATCAACTTCAAGGAGCCAAATACTTCTCGAAGATAGATCTACGATCCGGATATCACCAACTACGAGTGCTAGAGGAGGATGTTCCCAAGACAACCTTCCAAACTCGTTATGGACACTATGAGTTTGTAGTGATGCCATTCGGATTAACTAACGCGCCCGCAGTATTTATGGATCTGATGAATAGGGTGTTTCGTCCTTACTTGGATCAGTTCGTCATCGTCTTCATTGATGACATACTCATCTACTCTCGAAGTAAGGAGGAACATAGTCAACATCTCCGCAGAGTCTTGGAAACATTACGATCGGAGAAGCTCTACGCGAAGTTCTCTAAGTGCGAATTTTGGATTTGAAGAGTAGAATTCTTAGGCCACGTTGTTAGCGAAGAGGGAATACACGTGGAACCTTCCAAAATCAAGGCCATTGAGAACTGGTCAGCACCGAAGACACCTACAGAATTTCGTCAATTTCTAGGTCTTGTTAGCTACTATCGTAAGTTCATTCAGAACTTCTCCCGCATAGCGAAACCTCTTACGACATTGACCCAGAAGGGCGTGGCCTTTGACTGGGAAGAGAAACAGGAAAGAGCATTCCAAACGCTCAAGCAAGCCTTGTGCACCACACCAATACTATCCCTCCCCAAAGGGATAGAAAACTTCGTTGTCTATTGCGATGCATCAAATCAAGGACTCGGATGTGTTCTGATGCAGCGAGGTAAGGTCATCGCCTATGCCTCGAGACAGCTGAAGACACATGAGGTTAACTACACCACCCACGATCTTGAAATAGGAGCAGTTGTGTTTGCTCTGAAGATCTGGAGACACTACCTGTATGGTACAAAAAGCACGATCTTTACAGACCACAAAAGTCTACAACATATTTTTGACTAGAAGGAGCTCAACATGAGACAACGACGGTGGGTCGAGCTACTTAGTGATTACGAATGCGAAATTCGTTATCATCCGGGTAAAGCCAATGTAGTAGCCGACGCCCTAAGTCGGAAAGAATAATCTGGTCGTAGAGTCAAATCTTTGACACTAACTATATATTCACACTTGTCCACGCAAATTAAGGAGGCTCAGCTCGACGCTTAGAAACCTGAAAATGTGGCAAGTGAATCCCTGAGAGGGATGTATAAGAATTTAGAAGTCAAGGGTGGCGGAGCCTTATACCCCATGGATCGGATCTGGACACCGAAACACCATGGCTTCAGAGACTTGGTCATGACCAAGGCGCATAACACTCGTTATTCCGTCCACCCAGGTTCAGATAAGAAGTATCTGGATCTTAAAAATTTATACTGGTGGCCTAACATGAAAGCAGATATTGCTACCTTCGTAAGTAAATGCCTTACTTACGCAAAGGTAAAGGTCGAATACCAGAAACCCTCCGGTCTTCTGCAGCAACCGGAGATACCGGAATGGAAGTGGGAGCGGATCACTATGGACTTCCTAACCAAGTTGCCCAAGACAACGGGTGGACTTGATACCATATGGGTCATCGTCGACAGATTGACCAAGTCAGCATACGTCCTACCCATCAAAGAAACCGACAAAATGGAGAAACTTACGAGAACCTACAATAAGGAGATTGTACGACTGCACGGTGTTCCCATATCCATTATCGCGGACAGAGATAGTAGATTCACTTCAAGGTTCTGGCAATCGTTACAAAGTTCCCTAGGAACTAGGCTGGACATGAGCACAGCCTTTCATCCACAGACCGACGGACAAAGTGATAGAACTATCCAAACCTTAGAAGATATGTTGCGAGCCTGTGTGATTGACTTTAGGAAAGCTTGGGATACTCATTTACCCCTTTTCGAATTTTCCTACAACAACAGTTATCACACGAGCATAAAGGCAGCTCCTTTTGAAGCCCTCTATGGCCGAAAGTGCAGATCCCCTTTGTGCTGGGCTGAGAAGGGTGATACCATTGGAGTTCCAGGTGGGCGACCGAGTTCTACTGATGGTCTCACCCTGGAAGGGCTTGATATGCTTTGGAAAGCGTGGGAAGCTCAATCCAAGATACATAAGGCCTTTCGAGATTCTTGCCCGAATCGGGCCCGTAGCTTACAAACTCAATCTACCGCGCGAACTCAGTAACGTATATTCTACCTTCCACGTCTCGAACTTGAAAAAGTGTCTGTCCGACGAGACTCTTGTAATCCCACTCGACGAGATCGAAATCAACAAGAGCCTCAACTTCGTGGAAGAACCAGTACAAATCATGGACCGAGAGGTCAAGCAAATGAAGCAAAGCCGTATCCCGATAGTGAAGGTTCGCTGGAACGCCAAGCGAGGACCTGAACTCACTTTGGAGCGAGAGGATCAGATGAAACTGAAATATCCTCATCTTTTTGATTTGTTATTTGTAACTACATGTTTGCTTAAACTCTAATTTCAGGACAAAATTCCTTCTAACGGGGGGATGATGTGACAACCCGAAATTTTCATTCGTACGAACTCTAAAATCCAACACTTCAATTAAAAGTTAAATGTTTTTCTGCTAATTTATAGCCAGTTTAAAGTCCGTTTGAGTATTTAAATTAATTATTCACGATCGGACGGATAAAAAGGAAGTGACTTCTAGTTAATCGGGAATGTAATGGAACGATCAACACCTTGAATTGGTGTTCACGGCCAAACAAAGAGAGTTTGGGCCATGAACTCTCTTAGGGCCGAAAACTCATTCCTTAATCCTGCGTTTACTCTCCATTCTATCATTTCCCTTTTTCCTAACTCAAGAACCAAAGCCATTTTCTCTCAACTAGTATATCGTTCTTCACCCGATTTTCCGAAAATGTAAGTATTACTTGACTTGATTTGTTGTTATCACCTATCTCCTAGTCATTATACATCATTTCATCCATTTAATTGTTGATTTTCATTAGATCTTCAAAACACCAAGAACACCAAGAACACACACTAGTGTTCTTGGACCTTAAACACCCAATCGAGCTCCTATCTTGTAAGTGCACTTGCCCTAGCTACTTGTATGCTTAGTATGATCTTAATAACACTTGAAAATCATCAAGAAACCATAGAACAAAGGAGTTTATGGCCAAGGATGATCTTAGGCCGTAAACCCCTTTCAAGGTGGTAAATTGGACTTTAGTTCCTTTCTGTGCCTTGGATGCCAACCTTGATCCTTATTAGAAGTGTTTAAGACCTTAAACAACAATCAAAACAACTCCCAATAGGAGTTTACGACCGTAATCACCTAAGAAAAGGGTCCTTAGGCTGTAAACTCTACTAGTTAGTATTATTGTGCCCTTAATGCTATCCTAAGGCTTGGACTTGATCATTTGATGCCCGATCATGACTTGTAAGACCTCAAAACACAACTTGGCACTTAGTACCATGAGTTTACGACCCTACTCATGGGAAAATGGTCATGGGATGTAAACTCCATAAAGGGGTGGTTCATGGGCCATAAACTCCAATGTCATGTCATACAACCCATAGGTGCAACCCTTTGGTACCTGTTGCACTTGAATCAAAGTGTTTCTATGACCTAGGGTGTCTTAACTTGATTAATTAGTTATTAATTGACTAATTAGATTACATATATGTTTATTATATGATAACTAGGATCATTGTGTGTGTACAAGTCCTCACTTGACACCTAGCAATCCTACATCTTCCGTTCATCCAAACCACCAACTACAGGTGAGTTTATACCCCTTAATCAATGTTTTAAATGATTTTAAATGCTTTAATGGGGGGAATACAAGTAGAAGACAGTATGTTATAGAATCAATCACATTTGATTTATAACTGTGTTTTCAACCAACTGATCTCACATACTTCAAAATGTGATACATGAAATGGTTTTCTGTGTTAAAATATTTTGTTATCAAATGAATTACGTTTGAAATGTTTTATAAAATGAAATCAATTCATTGTTATTTATTGTTCAAAACTCTTAAATGTTTTACAAAACCTCTTTCATCCTCTTGATCAAAACTATATCTATACACTTATGTTCATATATATATATATGTATTGATATGATAGCTTTCATTCTTCATTCAGTTCCCACACTCTTGAGTAGCAAGGGTGTATAACCTTCTTGGACAACGAATACATTCCAGTAAACTGTTATAGGGATAGTTTAGGGGATACAAAACATCATTCCTATTACAAGGAATTACACCAGAGTCAGTTCATTCATGAGTCTATACTAAATGCTATATGAACAGATACACTTACCTGGATCCTCTTACATGGATACACTTACATGGATACTTGTACCTAGATACTATATGATGAGATACTATTACATACTATACGTGTAGATTAGTTCTGTCTATCCTAGTACAAAAGGATACTATACGGCACTAACCATTCCGGAACCCAACTGTTAGCAACAGAGGTAATGAACATCTACGGATGCCTACGGTTAATTCTTATACTAGGGTACCTTTATGGGACTAACCATTCCTACACCCTGCTGTTAGCTACATAGGATAATGAACATCTACGGATGTTCAAGGTTAATACTATTCGGCAGTCACGATGTCAGGTTTATCCTAATACAAAAGGATAATACTTATATGGCTATATTTTCCCTATTACTTTTATTTTGTGATACGTTCACATAAACGATGAGGTAGACTATATATTGTTAATAGTATTCATATAAGGGAAAAACCATCTTTGTTACAACAAAACATTCAAGTCTTGATAGAAGACTACTTTCAAAACATTCGGGTCTTGGTAGAAGACTACTTTTATACTAGTAGGAAATATGGGATTTTCTAAGGTTTTCACACTTATATCAAATGTTTCATTCAAAGGTTTACATAGCATTCATAACAGCTTTCCAAAACAGAGTAATGACACTTAAATACTTATGAATTCACCAGCTTTATGCTGATCTACACTTTCAAAATAACTTGTACTCTCAGGTCACAAGTAGACAGGTACGATGACCAGGTTTTGAGAAGACGGAGCATAGACAAGACTCGTCTTTTATTTTGATTACATATTTTGGTGTCTTATTACAATGAAAGAACACACATGTATTAAAACTTTACTTTTAATGCAATGGATGATGTTGTTGCTTGTTTACTACTTTACACTGTTATGATACTTTACATGACGTCCTCCACCCCTGAACGTTTCCACCGTTCTTGGTTTTTGGGTGTGACACCATTGTTGAGTGAAGAATTATGATGAATAATAGCAAATCGCCGTGTATATAGATAGAATTTGTTGGAGGTAAAAGAAACAAATATAATTAGAAACACTTTATATACCGTTACCAGGAGAGAGAAAGAATCATCATGATATTGATGAGATCACTGAAACGTCACCTGAAAAAGTGCGAAGTGACAGGGTGGTATCTCCCAGGTATACGTCAGCCCGCGTGGGTTTAGGAACCTTTCAAATTCACGCGCCCAAAAGCTTATCCTTAAATCGTCGTTTGAAATTCAATGTCGCTCCAAAATTTAGGATAATATTTGTTGTTCCATAAGATAAACAACAATCGAACCAATATCAACCAGAATGTTAGAAAATAACAAAATTTTCATGCAATAGGGTGACAAAAGATAAAGAAATAAAGCAAAATGAGTATAAGATGTGAGTGATGTCTATTAGAAGACATAAAGCAAATGATTCCGAGCAAAAATCGTTTCCTTCAAAGTTAAGAGAGACTTAAAGTGCTTGTTTGGTTTCCCGTGAAGATACGATCAATTGTTTGTAGAGAAACATTAAAAGGCTTCTTTTAAATTATAGGCTAAGGGTAGCTTATCTTCAACCGAATATCGATTCTTAACATAAGACCTAACGTTAGAAGAAGTACTTGTGAGACCATTGTGGTCTGTTAAACAAGTAGGTTGGATATTATTTATAGTGACTTAAGATGTGAGAGAAATCTCAAAAACAAAAATAAGCTAGATCTTTTTAGGAAGAAAAGCCTTGGTGTTAGACAATTTCATAAAAGACCACTGAAAAATAAATAGAGATTTCATTAGAGAACAAGTAAGATCTTGAATATAATGATTCACCGTCAATTCTTTGTAGGTGTTGGATATTGGGTTACACTTAGCATGTGGTGTACGTATCTAAGATCACAAACACAGATTTTGTGCAACCATAAACCTCAGTGGTAAAGACCGAGAGTCTCGAGTGTTACAATGGTGAACTGAAAGATAATGGAGAATGTAAGGAAGAGGGTTAAAGAACCGAAAGTACCTCTGCTATATTATCATGACTAAACAGAAAACTCTTAACTCATTTCAGAAGAGAAAGGTAGCTCTAAACTATAATTAACTTCATCAGCCTGATTGGGAAGAAACGATAGGTATAGATTGAATCATTAAGGCCTTGATCTTAGTCGCAGAGACTTTGGTCAACATGCAACAACATGCTTCTAGGGACCCTTAACTAGTTCAAATGAAAATAATCGTACCTTCCTTAGCTCCAAATTTTGTCGCACTGGTATACTTGGGACCTAATTAAAAGAACAAGCAAACAAACACACCACACAAGCAAAACAAACAAACAAAATTATTTTGTAGTTTTGAGATTTTCTGAAAAAAAAATAATAAAAACAAAAAAAGAAAATGTTTTTGGATTTTTGAAGTTTTCTGAAAAGTAAGAAAAAAACAGAAAGATAGAAATAAAGTAGCACAAAACACGAAAAATAAATTTAAAGTATAGTGAAAAGAATAAGCAAAATGTACAACCGAAACCTTATCTTAAAAGAATGAAGCGAAACAAGCCGAGCATTCGGTTCATTTCGGTTCCAAAAGTTCCTGAGCCAAAATGGACCGAGTATTCGGTTCATTTTGGTTCTTGAAAATTATGGAGCCGAAATAGACAGAGCGTTCGGTACATTTTGGTTTCCGAAAAATCCGGACCCGAAATAGACTGAGCGGTCGCTCTATTTCGTTTGTCTAATTTTTAGTGAGAGATATGAGGATTCGGTAACGACTCTACTTCCATCATTCCCAAGCCTTGTAAAATTTTATTGAAGCTTGCTTTAGGTAAGGCTTTAGTGAATATGTCAGCCAGTTGATCAGAGGACCGAACGAAATGTACTTCCACGTTCCCATCTTCTACATGGTCCTTGATGAAATGATATCTCAGTGCAATATGCTTAGTTTTTTTAGTGTTGTATTGGATTGTGACATATTCTTATTGCACTTTATGAATCACAGTCTAGAGGAATTTTCTTCATACTCAGCCCATAATCTCTTAGTTGACTTTGTAGCCATATTACTTGGGAAGTACAGGATGCTGCAGCTATATACTCAGCTTCGGCTGTTGAAAGTGACACGCATGTTTGCTTCTTGGACTACCAGCTAACAAGTTTACCGTCAAGGAATTGGCATCCACTAGTGATGCTCTTTTGGTCCAGACCACATCCTCCAAGATCAACATCAGAAAAAGCTTGAATAAAGAATCCAGATCTAGCAGGATACCAGAGACCGAGAGATGAGGTTCGTTTCATGTAACGGAAAATATTTTTCACTGAACCATATGAGGTTCTCTTGGATTAGCTTGAGCCTGGCACAATAACAAATAGAAAACATAATGTTCGGTCTACTAGCTGTTAGATACATAAGGGACCCTATAATTTATTGATATAGTGCTATCTCAACAAAAGGTTTTTCCAGAGAAGGTGTTAACGTAGTGTCAAATGCCATAGGAACCTTCCCTTTCAAATCTCCCGTCATACCAAATTTTGCCAGCAAGTTCTTTTTGTAGGCCTCCTGGTTGATAAATATACCTTCTGGTCCCTGTCTAATATTCAAACCAAGGAAAAAATTAATCGGACCCATTGCGCTCATTTCAAATTTAGTCTCCATCAACTTCCTGAATTTAGCCGTTAAGCTAGGATTCGTGGAGCCGAACATGATGTCATTGACATAAATCTGAACTATCATTAGATGTTCGCCTTCTTTCTTTCGAAAGAAGGTTGGGTCAACCGAACATTGTTTAAATTTTGACATTTTCAAAAAGCGAGTTAAAGTTTCATACCAGGCCCTCGGTGCTTGCTTTAAACCATATACAGCTTTATCCAGCACATAGCAATGATCAAGGAATTTCTCGTTCACGAATCCACGAGGTTGCTCAACATACATTGTTTCTTCTAGTTCACCATTCAAGAAATCACATTTTACATCCATTTGGAAAACTTCGAAGTTTTTATGAGCAGCATATTCCAGAAAGACTCTAACTGATTCCAGCCTTACTACTGGAGCGAAGGTTTCCTCATAGTCTATCCCTTCATCTTGGCAATATCCTTTTACTACCAACTGAGCCTTGTTTCTAATGACGTTCCCCTCTTTGTCCAATTTATTCCTAAAGACCCACTTCAAGCCAACCACTGAAGCATCCTTTGGTGTGGGAATCAGTCTCCAAACTCGATTGCGTTCGAACTTATGAAGCTCATCTTGCATTGCTTGTACCTAATCGGAATGATCAAGTGCAACATTAACTGTTTTTTATTGGACTTTGGAGACAAACGAATTAAACATATAGAATTCAACTTTCGAGAATAATTCAGTTTGTTTCGCTTTCAATTGAGATCGAGTGAGAACTTTCTTAGATGATTCACCAATGATTTGTGTTTTGGGATGATCCTTGGTCCATTTTACCAAAGGAGGATAATTTGGGTCATAGGTTGGATCCAACTCTGCATTTACTTCCTCTTCAAGTTCTGATTGATCATCTTCGTTAGTTGTATTCTCTTTCTCCCCCTCGACTGGCAAAGTATAACCTGTGACAGGATCAGAGTTTTCATCCTCTGTGGAAGTTGGATTCTCCCCCTTGATTGGACTATTATTAGTTGGGTTTGGAGTTGTACGCTCCCCCTCTCTTGGACCTTTATGATTCGGGGATGGTATATGATTCTCCCCCTCGAAGTGCATTTCGGTTGTCTTTTGGTGCTGATGAACTCTCCCCATTGAATATTGAGCCGTTGTTTGGAGAGTCATTAAAGGGTTGACCACCTGTCGGTTTAGGAGGTTCACTTTCCATTTCTTTTGCAACTTCATCTATGATCTTTTTGAGATTGTTGATTTTGTTGTCTACTGCTTTCGCTTCTGAGTGTGTAGCTTTCTCTGGTTCATCAAATAGCTGAATATATTCTTCAAACAAATTGGATATTGGAACCGAGACTTGTCCTGATTCAGGAAATATTTCCCCCAAGATACTTTTGCTCCTTTGAATTTTCTTCATGTAATTATCGTCAAAGGCTACATAATATGTCTCTTCAATTCATTTGGAGCGTTTGTTCAAAACTCTATATGCCTTTGAGGTGAGCAAATAACCAAGAAAAATTCCCTCATCAACTTTGACGTCAAACTTATTGCGGTTATCTTTTGAATTAAAGATGAAACACCTGGAACCAAACACGTGGAAAAATTTAACATCGGGCTTTCGATTGTTTAGAATCTCATATGGATTGTGTAACGTCATGATTTTTTTTTTACTCCATTTTTTTTCTTTTTAAAACTTTTATTTAACAGAATACGTTAGCGGAAGACTTAGTTTTTTTTTATTATTATTATTTTCAACCATTCCAAAAACCACACGTTACCATTTTCATAAACCAACATTCAACCATTTAATTATGGCAAAAAAAAAGGGTTCACAGAAAAATAAAAACCAAACGTGCTCAAGTGGCATCTTCATTAAAACTAACTACCCAAAAGGAACCCAACCTCACCAAGCCATGCTCCTAAGCTACCTGTACCAATCAAAAGCATCCA
Organism: Lactuca sativa; assembly: GCF_002870075.4. NCBI lineage: Eukaryota > Viridiplantae > Streptophyta > Magnoliopsida > Asterales > Asteraceae > Lactuca > Lactuca sativa. The sequence continues at coordinate 113,917,765 of NC_056628.2, forward strand.
ACAAAGAAACAAGTGTTAGCAACCGCTACGTGAGCCGACAAGTTGTACACAACAAAAAAAAGAAAACACACAATTCCCATAAGGGTCATTCATGCAAATCATGATAATAGCATAGTCAAGAAAAACAAATAGCATGATATCTTAATTTAATTCAATCATATAGTTTTCAACTTAACTCAACCGATTATCACATATAATTTAATTCACCGTTTATTATATGTGATATTTAATTCAACCGATTAACTATTTTGGGGTTCCATAGAGAGAGACTAACCAACAACTTAACCCCGTTCACTACTCGTGTGCTCAGCCGGTTTAGTGCTCTAAGTGGCTCATGACTTCCACCCGAATACACCAACCCCAAGACTTCCACTTTCGCTACTCCGACTTGCAAAGTACAAGTACTTTACGGTGTCGTTCAGGATCGGTACAAACGGTGCCAATTCCAACGATACACCTCCCAATTCCCACGTGATGTTTGATCCGGCCACACCATAAAGCCAACAACACTCCAGTTCCCGTACACCGAGGTGCACACGAACCACGTGTCACACGACCATCTAGAAAAGTTCGTGTAACTAATCACCGTTATGGCTTAAGCTCTTTCAACCCATTAGGCTTGCAAGGTTCTACCCATGTCACCGCTATACCCCGCAAAAGCATGCATACACCATAATAATCATATTACTCTTACAACTTAAACGAGTAATTATCATGTAATGAAGTTCATTAAGAAGTCACCATACATTAGCATATAACTACAAACTCATGAAACACCGTATCCGCATGGAATTTACAACGTTCACATAACATGAATATCCCCATAGCAACTGATGCCAAAGAATAACCACACATAAGATGCAAAAACATATTTTCAATAATTCTCACAAAAATCTAGCATGAATCCTAATTTGCATCAACAATCCACCTATGAGATGTGGTTTTCGGTTATGTACTAAAGTCAACAAAAATTGTCGACTCACCTTATGCTTGAAGCGAGTTCTCCTTTCTAACTCAGGCCTTGACCCTTCTTGAAGTTGTCAAGTTTTCACCTAATAATCACACATACCAAGCAATCATCAAAATGGGGTCCAAGTTTCATTAACACCTTTAATTTCTTAATGGGTTACATATTTTTTAAAGTTTCACAGCTTGACCACTGTTCATTGTTTTGGTCATAAAACAGAATCTGTAACTCCGATTGGGCTGAATCCAGACTTTCTGAAAACTAGACTCGATTTCCTACATTTTATCTAGAGAGGGGCATCGGCCAATTCTGCTCAGATTAGCAGCTACAGCCCTTGCAAGATAGGGTAAAGTTGCTGTGCAGATTTCCAATAATTGCCAAAAATCACCATATGATTTATGACTTGGACAAAAGGTCAAAGAAACACGAATTAACACAACAAAACTTGAATGAAGGTACTAAGACATAAATTAAGTGGCTTATGAAAAAAAACAAGAATTGACCAAAAGGTGATTGAAAGTAAGATTCCTTAATGCATCAACACCAAAAGTCCACATACACCAATAAAGACTTCTTTTAGTTCAAACCAAGATACATATAGGGATGAAATTTCAGGGAATTTTAGACACATATTTTGTGGTTTTCAAGTTTGTTGTTTCAGCCTCCAAGTCATGGTTTTGAAGGCCAAAATACAAACAATACCCCCAAGAGTTGTGAGGACTTTCAAGCTAGAGTTTTGATACAATCTTTGCTAGTTCAAACAACAACATAATTACCCATATATCAAAACTTCTAGGGGCTGTTTTGAGGGTCTTAAAGAATGTTCAAAACATGAACTCTATGCAGGAAATTACTCTCAAAACTTGAAATAAAGAAGGACAAGCTTCACCCCAAAGCAATTCAATTAGTCTCCAAGTTTGAAATCAATTCATGAATACCAATTCCAGTATATGAGGGAACATTAGCAAATATCAACCAAAGATAACATCACAGTGATTGAAAATCAATCATACAGTACACTATGATTGAGATTACGTACAAGAAGAGAATTTTTTTTGTCAATTGAGAAGCAATTCAACACCAACAACAAAATTAATTGCAACCCAATTGAGAAATTAACATAACAGAAGGGAGATTCAAGAGATTAACAAAGTGTGTGACTGACCCAACGAATTTGACACAGGAATCGGTGCCCACAGCCCTGCTTATGCCGACCGCTACTTCCCCCGTTTGCCAATCGTTTTTTTTTCTTCTCCTTGATCGACGTTGCTGGAACGATGGTCAAAAAGCAGATTTTTTTTTCTGTTTGTTCTCTGTCGACGTCAAGCAGGAAAACGTAGGCATGGTTGGGCTCGCTTCTTAAGTCGCACGAGAGGGAAACGAATTTGGGAACAGAATCGGTCCAATTCCATGGGGGTTATATCTGATTTTCATTCCTCAACCCCTCAAATTTTGATTTTTAGCACCTTTCACCCCTAACCCTAGGCAAACTGACAATACAAGTTTTTTTTTTACATCTCAACCCTTCAACTTGATTTACATCCTTTCATGAATTATAATAACATAATTAAATTATTTCACCCAACTTTGTTATTATAAATATATATTTTCCCACTACATATTATTTAATTTATTTTTCTTTTAAAATAAAAGAATATATTGCATAATGGAGCTAACCTTACCGACGGAGAAAATTTGGGTCGTTACAATCCTCCCCTCCTTAAGAGGATTCCGTCCCGGAATCAGGTATCGGCACGAACAAACAAGGATAACGAGCTCTCATGTCATCTTCAACTTCCCAAGTCATATCACCACCATGTTTGTTCTTCCACTGAACCTTAACAAGCTTGACCCTCTTCTTACGTAGTTGTTTAGTCTCCCGCTCCAGAATAGCCACCGGTTTCTCCACTAACCGCTTCGACTCATCCACTCGCAGCTCGTCCAACGGTAAGATACTCGGCTCTTCCGCTAAGCATTTTCGGAGGTAACAAACATGGAATACATCATGTATTCCCTCCAGCTCCGGTGGTAGCTTCAACTTGTAAGCCTGCTCTCCGATCCGCGCCGACACAATAAGTGGACCAATGTAACGAGGTCCCAACTTACCTCGCTTCCCAAATCGAATGATGCCTTTCTAAGGTGAGACTTTCAACATCACTTTTTCTCCCACCTCGAAGGTCTTCGGTCGATGCTTCTTGTCTGAATACTTCTTTTGTCTTTCTCGAGCCACTCGCAAGCGATCTCTAGCTATTTTCACCTTATCCTCTGTAATCTGAACAATCTCTGAACTCGCGGATTGTTTTTCCCCGGGCTCAAGCCAACAAGTAGGCGTACGACACCTTCTCCCATACAACATCTCATAGGGTGCCATGTCAATGCTAGAATGATAAGTGTTAGTGTAGGCAAACTCCACCAAAGGTAAGTATTTATCCCAAGAACCACCATATTCAATCACGCATGACCGCAACATATCTTCAAGCGTTTGAATGGTTCTCTCGCTTTGGCCATCCGTCTGCGGATGATAGGTCGTGCTCAAATGAACTCTCGTGCCCAATTCCTCCTGGAGTTTGTTCCAAAACCGCGAAGCAAAGCGGCTGTCACGGTCGGAAATAATGGATAGTGGAACTCCATGCCTTGTGACCACCTCATTAACATAAAGCTTTGCTAATTCCTCCAACTTTTCCTTTTCCTTGGTTGCCAAAAAGTGAGCACTTTTGGTCAACCGGTCAATGATCACCCATATCATATCGTTACCGCGAGAAGTCCTCGGTAGTTTTGTGACAAAATCCATTGTGACCTTATCCCACTTCCATTCAGGTATCTCAGGTTGCTGCAATTCTCCATAGGGCTTTTGATGATCAGCTTTGACTTGAGAGCACGTCACACAGGCTGAAACATACTTTGCTATTTCTCTCTTCATGCCTGGCCACCAATATTCCGATTTTAGGTTACGATACATCTTCGTTGTATTTGGGTGAATTGAGTATCTAGATCTGTTTGTGTCTCGCAACAATGTGTCACGTGCACCACCAACCTTTGGGACCCAGAGTCGCCCTCGAAAGGTCTTGAGACCTCGTTTATCCTCCACCAGTAGCTCATGTTGTCTTACCATTACCTCGTCCTTCATATTTTCTTCCTTCAAACCCTCGATTTGTGATGCTCGAATTTGATAAAAAATGTTGGGAACAACCACCAATTCCATATGCTTTAGGTGATAGGACGGGCCTAGCTCCTTACGACTCAGGGCGTCGGCTACCACATTTGCCTTCCCAGGGTGGTAACTGATTTCACAATCATAGTCGGCAAGCAATTCAACCCATCGTCGCTGCCTCATATTCAACTCCTTTTGGTTTTGTATGTGTTGCAGGCTCTTATGGTCAGTATATAGCGTACACTTCGTCCCATACAGATAATGACGCCATAACTTCAAGGAAAAGACTACAGCCGCCAACTCCAGATCATGAACTATATAATTCACCTCAGCACTTTTCAGTTGTCGGGAAGCGTAAGCTATCTCCTTCCCCCGCTGCATCAGTACACATCCCAAACCTGAATAGGATGCATCACTGTAAACTACAAAGTCCTCATTACCTTCAGGTAAAGAAAGAACAGGAGCCTCACAAAGGTGTCTCTTCAATGTCTGAAATGCTTGTTCCTGCTTATCAGTCCAAACGAATGGCTCTGACTTCCTCGTCAATTTTGTCAAAGGAGCAGCAATCCTGGAAAAGTTTTTAATAAACCTTCGATAATAGCCTGCCAAACCCAAGAAACTCCGAATTTCAGTAGGAGTTTTTGGATTGGCCCACTTCTTTACTGCTTCAATCTTAGTTGGATCTACTTTAATCCCATCCTCACCAACCAAGTGTCCAAGGAATTGAACTTCCCGCAACCAGAATTCACACTTGGAGAACTTCGCGTAGAGCTTCTCCTTACGAAGTGTGTCGAGAACCTCGCTTAAATGTCTCCGATGATCCTCTACGCTACGTGAGTAAATTAAAATATCATCAATAAAGACGATGACCGATTTATCCAAGAAGGGACGACAGACCCGGTTCATCAAGTCCATAAATACCGCTGGCGCATTTGTCAAGCCAAAGGGCATGACCAAAAACTCATAGTGGCCATATCGAGTTCTAAAAGCTGTCTTAGGAACATCCTGTCCCCTAACCCGCACTTGATGATAACCAGATCGTAAGTCAATTTTTGAGAAATAACATGCGCCCTGAAGTTGATCGAAGAGGTCATCGATCCTCGGGAGTGGATACTTGTTTTTCACAGTAATTTTGTTCAATTCCCTGTAATCAATACACATTCGCATGGTTCCATCTTTCTTCTTTACGAACAGCACAGGTGCTCCCCACGGTGAGGAACTGGGTCGGATGAACCCCTTGTCAAGGAGCTCTTGCAGCTGAGACATCATCTCCTTCATTTCTGAAGGAGCCAACCGATAAGGTGCTTTGGCGATCGGCGCAGCACCAGGGATGATATCGATGTGAAAGTCTACCTGTCGGGGTGGTGGTAAACCTGGCAGGTCGTTAGGAAAGACGTCAACATAGTCTCTAACCACATCCACCTCAGACAGACCTAATTCCTCGGAATTGGAATTGACAACATGTGCTAAGAACACTGGACAACCCTTCGCGATGCACTTGCGTGCTTTCATAACAGATATAAAAGATGTAGACCTAGAGTGGTGTTCACCGTAGGCGGTGGCATAATCGCCGGAAGGGAGAGGTATACGCACGAGCTTATCTGCACAAAGAATATGGGCTCGATTGGCTGATAGCCAATCCATACCAATCACAACATCAAAACTACCCACCCCAATAGGAATCAATGTCAATGGAAAAGTATGTTCACCGATAGAAATGACACACCCATCATACTTCTCTCGAACAGCGACTAACTGACCCGTAGCCACCTCAACCTCTAATTCAGTCTCTAGTGGAGTCCGTGGTATATCAATATGAGCACAAAATGGTAATGACACAAACGATCTACTGGCACCACCATCAAATAAAACAGTAGCTGGAATAGAATTAACCAAGAAGGTTCCAAAAATAACCTCATCATGTTGGCGAGCCTCAGCAGCGGTCATGTTGAAGGCACGAGCTTTTATCTTCGGTGCATCATCTTTCTTGCCACCAGAACCTGTCTGAACCCTCGGATTGGGGCACTGATTGCTAATATGCCCCATTTGTCTGCAATTATAACATATCGGCTCCGCACTCTTACAGTCTTCAAGCCGGTGACCGATCTTACCACAACGTTTGCAACGCGTAGTGCTGTTGCTACATGGGCCCCCATGAGAAGAGTGACATTTCTTACAAAATGTTGATTTTTCACCCTTCTTTTGAAATTTTTGCTTTTTAGAGGACCCCGATTGACCCTCCCACTTGCGTTTATCCCCGAATCTTGTTGTGGTACGATCCCGGATGGCAATATCATTCTCTATCTTGCGGGCCTCATCCATGGCCTCGCCTAAAGTGGTCCTCAATCTCACAATTGCACGGTACTCAAATGGCAACCCCTCCACATAGTGATGAATCAACTTCTCCTCGGTCGGGCAGTAATCAGCAGCAAATTGTGACTTCTCAGTGAAGGTAGTGTTATACTTAGCAATCGTCATGCTTCCTTTCTGAAGATTTAAAAACTCTCGTTGGGCCTGTTGTATGCTACCCTCACTGCAGAAACGATCTTTCACCTTCTTACAAAGAATTTCCCAAGTCATAGCCCTCCGAGTAGCCTCCGTGAGTCGTGCGTCAATAGCGTCCCACCACTCGAGTGCTTCCTTGTCAAATGTTCGCACCGCATAATTCACCTTCTGGTCCTCAGTAAATTCACCAGATCGGAAGGTTTGGTCCATCTTCCTAATCCAACGAAGGCACGCCACAACACTCTCGCCTCCCTCAAAGTTAGGCGGCTTACAATCCATGAAGGTTTTGAATGAACTCCCTTGACGTCTGGCAGCTCCAACAACCTCCTGCCTTGGCACGGAACGACTATGTGCCTCATCATCAAACGATTGATCTCCCCCCTCGTTCACACCCTCAATGGGCAGGAGTCCGACGGCATGCATCGCCTGCCGCATCTGCTCCAACGTCCTATCCCGCTCCTGGAGTTGCTCCTGAAGATCTGCAATGATGGCGGCACTTGATGTGCTGCGTCCGCTCCGCGACGGTTGGGCTCGTGGCTGGCGGTTAATGGGTGGGGTCTGAAACATGAACGTCGGTGTCCCAGAAGTGCGGTTGTTCTGGCTGCCGCCCGCCTCTCCGGCGTTCACATTCTCCTCCGCGTGCGACATTATCCTAGTTTATAAACAATTTCACTTATTTTTAGATACATAAACAAGTATTATTAAGGAAAAATTTACAAGCACTATCCTAAAGCGCTCAACACACACCCTTTCCCCCCTTAAGTACCTAAAGGTCCTAATTGAGCCAACTAAGCTGTGAGTCTGAACACCGACATCTGCATTCAGTTCACTCCCAGCATGGCTCTGATACCAACTTGTAACGTCGTGATTTTTTTTTACTCCATTTTTTTTCTTTTTAAAACTTTTATTTAACAGAATACGTTAGCGGAAGACTTAGTTTTTTTATTATTATTATTATTTTCAACCATTCCAAAAACCACACGTTACCATTTTCATAAACCAACATTCAACCATTTAATTATGGCAAAAAAAAGGGTTCACAGAAAAATAAAAACCAAACGTGCTCAAGTGGCATCTTCATTAAAACTAACTACCCAAAAGGAACCCAACCTCACCAAGCCATGCTCCTAAGCTACCTGTACCAATCAAAAGCATCCAACAAAGAAACAAGTGTTAGCAACCGCTACGTGAGCCGACAAGTTGTACACAACAAAAAAAAGAAAACACACAATTCCCATAAGGGTCATTCATGCAAATCATGATAATAGCATAGTCAAGAAAAACAAATAGCATGATATCTTAATTTAATTCAATCATATAGTTTTCAACTTAACTCAACCGATTATCACATATAATTTAATTCACCGTTTATTATATGTGATATTTAATTCAACCGATTAACTATTTTGGGGTTCCTTAGGGAGAGACTAACCAACAACTTAACCCCGTTCACTACTCGTGTGCTCAGCCGGTTTAGTGCTCTAAGTGGCTCATGACTTCCACCCGAATACACCAACCCCAAGACTTCCACTTTCGCTACTCCGACTTGCAAAGTACAAGTACTTTACGGTGTCGTTCAGGATCGGTACAAACGGTGCCAATTCCAACGATACACCTCCCAATTCCCACGTGATGTTTGATCCGGCCACACCATAAAGCCAACACCACTCCAGTTCCCGTACACCGAGGTGCACACGAACCACGTGTCACACGACCATCTAGAAAAGTTCGTGTAACTAATCACCGTTATGGCTTAAGCTCTTTCAACCCATTAGGCTTGCAAGGTTCTACCCATGTCACCGCTATACCCCGCAAAAGCATGCATACACCATAATAATCATATTACTCTTACAACTTAAACGAGTAATTATCATGTAATGAAGTTCATTAAGAAGTCACCATACATTAGCATATAACTACAAACTCATGAAACACCGTATCCGCATGCAATTTACAACGTTCACATAACATGAATATCCCCATAGCAACTGATGCCAAAGAATAACCACACATAAGATGCAAAAACATATTTTCAATAATTCTCACAAAAATCTAGCATGAATCCTAATTTGCATCAACAATCCACCTATGAGATGTGGTTTTCGGTTATGTACTAAAGTCAACAAAAATTGTCGACTCACCTTATGCTTGAAGCGAGTTCTCCTTTCTAACTCAGGCCTTGACCCTTCTTGAAGTTGTCAAGTTTTCACCTAATAATCACACATACCAAGCAATCATCAAAATGGGGTCCAAGTTTCATTAACACCTTTAATTTCTTAATGGGTTACATATTTTTTAAAGTTTCACAGCTTGACCACTGTTCATTGTTTTGGTCATAAAACAGAATCTGTAACTCCGATTGGGCTGAATCCAGACTTTCTGAAAACTAGACTCGATTTCCTACATTTTATCTAGAGAGGGGCATCGGCCAATTCTGCTCAGATTAGCAGCTACAGCCCTTGCAAGATAGGGTAAAGTTGCTGTGCAGATTTCCAATAATTGCCAAAAATCACCATATGATTTATGACTTGGACAAAAGGTCAAAGAAACACGAATTAACACAACAAAACTTGAATGAAGGTACTAAGACATAAATTAAGTGGCTTATGAAAAAAAACAAGAATTGACCAAAAGGTGATTGAAAGTAAGATTCCTTAATGCATCAACACCAAAAGTCCACATACACCAATAAAGACTTCTTTTAGTTCAAACCAAGATACATATAGGGATGAAATTTCAGGGAATTTTAGACACATATTTTGTGGTTTTCAAGTTTGTTGTTTCAGCCTCCAAGTCATGGTTTTGAAGGCCAAAATACAAACAATACCCCCAAGAGTTGTGAGGACTTTCAAGCTAGAGTTTTGATACAATCTTTGCTAGTTCAAACAACAACATAATTACCCATATATCAAAACTTCTAGGGGCTGTTTTGAGGGTCTTAAAGAATGTTCAAAACATGAACTCTATGCAGGAAATTACTCTCAAAACTTGAAATAAAGAAGGACAAGCTTCACCCCAAAGCAATTCAATTAGTCTCCAAGTTTGAAATCAATTCATGAATACCAATTCCAGTATATGAGGGAACATTAGCAAATATCAACCAAAGATAACATCACAGTGATTGAAAATCAATCATACAGTACACTATGATTGAGATTACGTACAAGAAGAGAATTTTTTTTGTCAATTGAGAAGCAATTCAACACCAACAACAAAATTAATTGCAACCCAATTGAGAAATTAACATAACAGAAGGGAGATTCAAGAGATTAACAAAGTGTGTGACTGACCCAACGAATTTGACACAGGAATCGGTGCCCACAGCCCTGCTTATGCCGACCGCTACTTCCCCCGTTTGCCAATCGTTTTTTTTCTTCTCCTTGATCGACGTTGCTGGAACGATGGTCAAAAAGCAGATTTTTTTTTCCATTTGTTCTCTGTCGACGTCAAGCAGGAAAACGTAGGCATGGTTGGGCTCGCTTCTTAAGTCACACGAGAGGGAAACGAATTTGGGAACAGAATCGGTCCAATTCCATGGGGGTTATATCTGATTTTCACTCCTCAACCCCTCAAATTTTGATTTTTAGCACCTTTCACCCCTAACCCTAAGCAAACTGACAATACAAGTTTTTTTTTTTTACATCTCAACCCTTCAACTTCATTTACATCCTGTCATGAATTATAATAACATAATTAAATTATTTCACCCAACTTTGTTATTATAAATATATATTTTCCCACTACATATTATTTAATTTATTTTTCTTTTAAAATAAAAGAATATATTGCATAATGGAGCTAACCTTACCGACGGAGAAAATTTGGGTCGTTACAGATTGATTGAGAATCTTTTGTTGAGCAAGGATCGGTTCTGAGTGTAACACGCGATTGCAACTACATCATCCCAAAAGTATAATGGAAGAGAAGCAAAGCTTAGCATGGTTCTGGTTGCCTCACATAGGGAACAGTTTCGTCTTTCAACAATCCCATTCTGTTGTGGGGTATAAGGAGCTGAGAAGTTGTGAGATATCCCCTTTTCTGCCAGAAAATCTTCAAACTCTTTATTCTTGAATTCCAGCCCATTGTCGCTTTTAATGTTTCTCACCAGTTTCCTCAGCTGTACTTCCACTTGCTTGATGAATGTCTTCAATTTGGGCGTTGCATCTGATTTCTGTTTAAGAAATAAAACCCAGGTGAAGCGTGAAAAATCATCTACAATGACAAGAATGAACTTGCTACCACTGAAGCTTTCGATAGCCGAAGGTCCACACAAGTCAATGTGTAGAAATTCAAGAGCTTCAACAATCTTTGTGTTGATTCGTGTAGGATGGCTCTTTCTACTTTGTTTGCCCATCTCACACACTGCACACAGATGTTCCTTGTCTAACTTGAGAAGAGGAAGACCTCGAACATGGTCACCAACACCAACTTATCAATGTCTTTGAAGTTCAGGTGTGATAGGCGTCGATGCCACAACCAGCTTTCATCAGTGTTTGCCTTTGATAACAGACATATAGTTGGATTTCCTCGAATTGGGTTGAGATTTAAAGGATACATCTCTCCCTTGCATTCAGACTTCAACATAACCTTTTGGACTCCTTCTCAATTATTTCAGAGCCCTCATCATCAAATGAAACCTTCAAACCTGTTCCCACAACTAATTGTGACACACTGATGAGGTTATGCTGTAATCCTTCCACATATGCTACTTTTCGAATCAAGGAGTCTCCGTTGGTTATCATACCATATCCTTTGATTGTCCCATATGAGTTATTTCCATACTTCACACATCCACCTTCCTTCAGGGACCAAAACTCCCTCAGCTCTTCCTTCCTTCCTATCATGTGACATGAGCAGCCACTGTCTATGTACCATTTATCATCGAACTGCTCGTCACTTATGACCTGCAAATTCAAGCAGATTTAGGAACCAAAAGTTTCTTGGGTCCTTGTGAGTTTTTCACATAAAAAGGAATTGTACTAGAAACATCAACCAAATAAGTTCTTTTTATTAGAGTGGATTGATCTTTTCTTCTGATGGTATACACCTTGATTTTGGTTTTATCTTGTTTCAATTTTAGTGTATTCAATGGTGTGTTGTAAGATGGTTTTGGTGTTTTCTTTTGAATTCTAGGGTAAGCTAACTTTTTCTTATTATTGATATCAAAATCAGAATCAAGCTTTCCTTTTTCTTTGATATCCCTCACTGAATTGAATTTTATTTGGGAGTTGGATGGACCGAAACTAGACTTTTGACTGAAACTTGACTTTCAGTTCTGAGTGCTGATGTTGGAACCGAAAGTAGACGATTGGTTGTTAGCATTGACGTTTGAACCGAAACTAGACATTCAGTTCTGAGCTTTGGAATAGTAGGAATTTGGACTGAAATTTTCTTTTCCTTTTAACTTTTCCTTTCCTTTGTCAATTGATTCTTTCTCAGAAGGTACATAATTGGGATTTTAACATTGCCAAAAATGTTTTCGCTCATTTAGATTTTTATTGTATCTTTGATTTCTTTGGCGTTTCTGTTCAGCTAGCTCCTTCTGAGATTTGTGAATGTTAAAACTAGATTTAGGCTTTTTCTTTTGAGTTTCGTTTCTCTTAGTTGGAACGCTTGGTTTTCTCACTGGTTCTTCAGGGATTTCTTTTGTTCCACTTGTGCTTGGTTTGTCGAAACTTGAGGGTTTGTTGAGAGGTTCAGCAACATATCTTCCTTTAACTCTCCATGAAGTTTGCTCAGATAAGTCAATGGTTTCGTATGCGTTGTCAATTGGGGCCGACCAAAAGTAATCATCGCATTCTTCGGCATTATCTTTGTCAACTAAGATTTTTAACTTTGTTGTTTGTTTTGCAGTGAATCCTGTAACAGCATAGACCTGATTCAGCACAGTTTGAACCTTATTGTAAGCCATTGCTTTCTCCTTGAGTTCTGTGGCTTTTCCTTTGACAGGAGAGCGTATTCCACCGAATTTTCAGAAATGAGGGGTTTCTCATTTTCGGTTTCGCTCTTCATGAACTCAAAGCAATCAACCATGTCTTCAACTGAGATTTCGCTCGTCTCACCTTTTTCATCAAATTCAGACGTATTTTCTATGTTCATTTTATTTTCCCTAATTAATTTAGTGTTGGACGAGTCAAATGATTGAATGGTTTCGAACTTAATTTTTAACCTATCATTTTCATCTAAAAGATTTTTGAGCATACATTTATGTTCCTTAGAGTCAATGAAGGTCTCTATTTTATCCAGTCCAATTTTGTAAGCATTGGATGTCTCTTCTGAGGACACTATTGATTCACACTCAGCAATAACCTCATCTTCCTTAAATTCAAGGAAGGGTAAGATCGTCTTATGAATCTTTTTCCCTACTTCACAACTTAAATGGAATTGAGCAATATTTGTATATAAGCACTTAGCATTTAAACAAAAAACATTCCTTTGTTTCAAAAAAATTAAATTGTCTCGTTGCAAATAAATACTTTCATCCCTAGCCCTAGGTAACTCTGCCTCCTTCAGCTCAATCCACAGTCTTTTCTCCTCACTTTTTGAAGACACCCTGCTGAGTTGGTCGGTTAGGTTAGAATTCGCTAAGCGAGTTTGAATGAGACTACCACTTAAGTTAGAAAATTTAAATTTTAATTCATTTAATTCTTCTTCATAATTTGTTGTTGGAACTTTAAGTGATTCAAGGATGGAGTGTAACTTTTTGATCAGCCGATCACAGTCGTTGATCTTTTCGCTCACGGGCTTGGCTACAAAGCATTTATCCTCAGTTAGGTTCAGCTCCTTGTTTGGACTTTTGGTTGATCCACCAGTTATCACCATCAAACATCTTGCTGTCGAACTAGCATCCTTTGCCACATAAGCTTTTCCATGAATAGGCTTTCTCACCTCTTCATCTTTAGAATCGGTTGACCAAGCTTTAACGCCACCGAACTCATCTTCTTCTGCATTTTCCTGCACAATCAAGGGATTCATAGAACCGTTAGAACTCTTCTTTTTCTTGATCTCTTCCAACTTACGCATGTAGTACGCCTCATCGTCTTCACCATCTCTTTTCTCATCCATTTTTCTCAGCATGCAATCTTTGGCAAATTGTTTCTTGCCGTGACAGTAATTGCAGTCGAACGCAGAGTCTCCTGTAAGCTTGCTCTCCTTCTTGTCATCATCCTTTTGAGAAGTGATTTTTGGTTCATCTTTCACCTTCTCAGAACTGTAACTTCCCTGCCAGTTTCAGTTCTTATTGACAGGAAATTTTCTTCGTGCACACTTCTTTAGATTGGTGACCATCATAGCATATTCTTCGCTTGTAAGGTCACACTCAGATATATCCGACTCCACTCCCTCTTCTGCAATATTCTTTCCTTTTGAGACAAGGGCCAACGATCCCACACCTGAAACAACTTTCGCCTCCTTGGTTACCACACTTTCAAGGGACTTGAGTACTCCCACAAGTTTCGCTAGTGAATAATATTTAAACTGTTCATGAGCTTTCACTGTTGAAACCACAACCATCCATTCTGGTCTCAGACCATTCATGAAGGTTACCTTCTGCTCGAACAACTTTCTTTATATTCCATGCTTGATCATCTTACTTAGGAGATGATTGAATCGATTGAAAGTTTGTATTAGTTTTTCTTCTGGTTTCTGTTCAAAAACTCCAAATTCAGAGAGCAGCAAGGTTTGAATGGAGTGTTCTAGATCTTCATCGATTGAGTAAAGTTCTTTCAACCTATCCCGGATTTCTTTGGCCGTCGTACATGAACCAACTAACCGAAAAGTGTCAGATTGCAAGGCGAATCTGATCATTCTCATGGCCTTCACATTACTTAGCAACTTGTCCTTCTCATCCTGTGGCATCTTGTCTTCATCTGCCACCAGCTTGTTATATTCTTTTTTAGTCTTAACCGTTGTGTTTATTCCAGAATGAACGAATGGCCCAAGCATGATGGCCTCCTATATGAGATAACCATTATCTTCAGATCCGACCACATAATCTTCAAAGTGGTGCACCCATAGTTCATAGTCTTGCGTGTAAAGAATGGGAATCCTGGTAGTGGATTCAATGCTGTTAGAGATGTTGATGGGATTTGTTTGAGAATCTTCGAGAGACATGGTGAGCTGCTAGAATCAGACCTGTAACTCGAGATTAAGGTTTTATCAAAAAGAGTTCACGTCGACAGGAAGAAGACGACTTCTTTTATATTCGATAAAAGCGGAAACCCTAAGGAATTCTTAACACGGAAGGAATGTGTATTGATCACACAGTCTCCTGCTCTGATACCAATTGTTAGAACCATGTTCTATTAGGATTGATAGATTCTATGCAAGAAAAACAATTAAGAACGTAACTAAGAATGCAAGAATGGATTTAAATGTTTTGTAGGATTAAGAGTCAGCACCTCAGAAGAGCTCAATTAAGAACTTCGACTGTAGAGGTGCTGAGGGTTACAAAACAATAAATGATAATCACGACTCCTTCTAATGCATACATGCATGCATTATATATACAGCAAAAACCCTACTAGAAAATCACGGATGGACAGGCCCAATCCGGATACAGAACATAAGCCCATGACGCGACATAACTAGACTCTACAACATTTCTATGTGATATATAATGACTTGGAAGCTTAATATATAACCATGTGGATGGAAGTGTTGTTATAATGATGCTATTATTTCCTTCTTCTTAATTCACTAATTAACAAACTTGATTCCAAAAAAAATATTTCATACACCTGTTGATTGTGTCGAATGTGGTCAGTTTAAAAACTCAAATGAAATTTAAATTCCGATACACGGAACTCCGTTAAATGGTGTTTATGGTTCCACATTTAAACAATTTTGATTTGACAATTTCCATGCATTTGATTTCGCTTTATATTAAAAATATTATAAAAATGAAATCAAATATTAGGTGTAAGCTTGAGTTCAAAAATGAAGTAATCCGCAAGAAATTAAGGATAGTATAGCTTCAATTTCTTATGAAAATATAGATTAACGTACAATAGGTCTTAATACAGTAGGGTTCATGGTGGTTGACCAACGTATATCGACCTATTTTTACCAATTGTTACAACATAACCAATGTGTCCTAAAGTAGCATCTTGTTTTTTAGGTATTCGATTTATGCCCTTTGTATGTAATTTGTTAGCAATTTAGTCCCTTGTAGTATTTTCTTGATGAAGTGTGTTTTCATCACGTATACTGAGCGTACTTCTTGTACGTTGGGCATACAAGGCTTGGACCAGAACCGTAATATTTAGGGTTCACGCACTATTTAAACATCCTTATTGCCCCAAAACCCTTTCTTTCATTAGCATCCACCCATTATGTCAACCCTTGCAACCTCTAATCCATTTTAGAGCATATTGAAGCCTTGAGTGTGTATTTTTGTGATCTTGAAGGAGGAAGAAGGAAGAGGAGACCATCTTAGAAGAGTGAAGCACTTTGGATCCTGGAGCACATCACCATTTTGCACCATTTGGAGGTGACCAGTAGAGTCGGTATTCGGAGTAGCTTGTTTTTATAGCTATTTTGTCTATCTGTGAGGTGCGTCTCCTCACTGTATCCGTGGGTTGAAGGCACCAATGTTGGCTATTATTCAGTTATGTAGAATGCTAGCTATTGTGTGACATCTATGTTTGTGTAATTAGGTTGAAATATACCCCACGACGGGGCCCATTATGGCATGTTCAGGTTGAAATATACCCCATGGTGGGGCCCATCATGCTATGTTCAAATTAAAATAAACCCTAGGGCGGGGCCCACTATCGTATGATCGGGTTGAAATATACCCCAGGGCAAGGCCCATATTTAATTATTGGGTTGGAATATACCCCAGGGCTAGGCCCAGTTTTATATTTGGTATGTGGTACTTCGCAGAAACTCATTAAGCCTTGTGGTTACAGTTTACGTTTTTGTTTTCAGGTACTTCCGGTACAAAGGAGAAAGGCCCGACGTGATGACACGACATCCTCCCTTCACGATTTCCACACTTTTTGGATACTATTACTCTGATGATTTTGATATTGTACTTTGTGAATGTTTTGGAACAATTGGATGATCGAAACTATTGATTTTAAAATGAAAATATTTATTACTATTTTTGGGTTGTTACAAGTTGGTATCAAAGCCTTGGTTTGAGGGATTTGGGCACACTCTCGGGTGTAACATGACTCAAATTGAGGAAATGACAATCTTTTAAAAGAAAGAGAAATCGAATTTTATAAAGACTTTACTAAGTGAAAGAGGGGTACAATGTGTGCAATCGGTCGAGCTCAAGTAAGTGGTTCCCAAATTACCCATACCTATGTATTATGATTAGTATGCTTGATATGAGAATTGCATGCTAGATTAGGGCTAAGGATACCTTCAGGAATCATATGATAGAAATAGAATTACTTGATTTGTGTGATGCATTATAGTCTAGGAGGATTGTATGTTATGTATTACCTTGAATTGCTATCGACTCAGTTAATTGCTAAGTGTATGATTTCAATGTAATATACGATTAGAATCGTATAGCCCTAGAATGATTGATTTAATCTCATTTCGTGTTCCTTGTTTGGTTGTATATTTAGGGTAGAATCATCATTTGACAGTCTATGTGATTCCATTTTGTATATAACTCGCATGCATAAATCAACTAGCGGTGTTGATTGAGGTTCTCGATATTGCGAGCAGTGAGAGTTGAGGATTTATAGGAAAGTCTAGGATATGTATATTGTTTAGCATACGATTGGTATATATTTCTAGTGTGGTGACTTAGAGGAATCAGGATGGCTCTTGGGGAAGGTACATATAGGTGTGAAAGGTAGTATTGGACCCATAATAGTGGAAGCACAGGATCTGTACTTGAGACAAGAGCAGATCTGGAGACTCTAAGAAGACAAGTATAGTGAAAATTCCCTTGATTAATATGTTGATTTTTTATATGTTTGTATTTTAGTATGACGATGGTGGTGATTACTCGAGGAGGAGGTTCCGGATTAGGTTCAGGTTCTGGTTCTGGCTCTAGCACAAAACTAATTGATGAAAGGCTATGGGAGATCATAGCAGCCGAGGCTACCCGCGACATCTTGGATGCCATCCCCGTGATGTTTGGTACCGAGGGTATAATGGATCTTATGGAGGAATGGCTTAAGGATTTTCGGGTTGAGATTGTTGCAGGTCAGATAGGAGCACGGATTCCCACATTTCGGGAGTTCAAGGATTGCGGAGCTCTCGAGTTCTTTGGTGATAAGGACCCCATCGCTAGCCGACATTGGATCGCTGACACGGAGAATTTTCAGCAAATGAGGTTTTCCTTGAGGGGGAAAATGTGGCCTTCACATCCTATCTGCTAAGGGACCGAGTACGTGACTGGTGGGATGAGGTTGGTATAATTGTTGGATCTGTGGTAGTGGCAGTCATGACTTGGGAAGAGTTTGTTACGAGGTTCTAGAGGGAGTTTGCACCAGCTATCGAGGTGTAGTAGCTGGCAAGAGAGTTCCGGGACCTTCGCCATATTACTGAGACTATGGCGGAGATTACCGCCAAGTTCCAGGAGAGGGCTCTGTTGGTGCCGCAGTACGTTGCAGATGAGGAGATGAAGAAGACGAGATATCATGACATGTTGATGCATGATATCATGGAGTTTGTGAGCTTTTCGGGGGGCAAGACCCTGAATGATATGGTTGAGAAGGCCCATGAGTAGGAGATTGAGTTGGAGCTTCAAGCGAAGCAAAAGCCAAAGTAGGTATAGACAACGGTGGGCCAGGCTAACAGGCCCAAGACTTATGATTCACACATCAAAGGCTAGCAGGGTCGGAGTCCCTATGGCAAGTGCGGCAAGCCGCACAGTGGGGCGTGTCGATTGACGGGTTCAATATGTTTTAGTTGTGGTTAGTCGGGTTACATGAGTAGCGACTTCCCCCTGAGCACTCTAATTTGATTTCATTACAAAATCAGACCAGACATAAAAAGGCCTATTTTCCGAGTTTTACAGGAGGAGTAGTGGCGGCGCCTGCACCAGCCACCTTGAGGATTACTGATGGCCACCAGGGTAAGGTAGAGACCCCTATCGTGAAGAGCAGGGCATTTCAGCTGACCACCGATGAGGCCCATGCAGCACTGAATGTAGTTACTGGTACGTGACTTATTAATATCTTTTATGGCTTTCTATATTTGTACTCATGTTATATTTGATCTTTTGTATGGACCTTTTTAGTAAATGGTATGGCTACTCATCTGTTGTTTGATTTGGGTGCTACCCAATATTTTGTATCTCTTGCACTTAGGAAGAAGTTTAGTGATGTTCCCGGGATTCTGGATTATCCGTTGGAGGTCGAGATTGTTGATGATCGTTACATGAGTGCTTCAGAGGTTCATCGTGGGTGTGTCCTGAACCTATTCAATGAGAGGTACTCTATTAATTTGGTGTCGATTCCTCTGTGGGGATCAGAGGTTATCATCAGGATGGACTGTTTGGGTCCCAATAGGGCCATGGATTGATTCTGAGCACCAGCTAGTGAGAGTTCAAACCCCAAGTGGGGGAGAACTGGCCATTCCTGGCGAGGGAGCTTTGTATGGGCCAACTCTCTATTTAGCTGCGAGGGCCAAGAGATATCTTTAGCAGGGTTGTTATGGGTTCCTGGATTATGTGGCAGACGCTCGAGTTGAGGACACGACGACGTTGAGTGAGGTGCCCATTGTTTGGGATTTCACCTATGTATTTCCTAAGGAATTGTCAGGAGTGCCTCCTAACAGGCAGTTCGAGTTTCGGATTGATCTGGTTCGTGGCACAACTCCAATAGATAAGGCACCATATTGCTTGGCACCACGAGAGATTTAGGAGTTGTCTACATAGGTTCAGGAGCTACTAGACAAGGGTTTTATTCAGCCGAGTAGATCACCTTGGGGAACATCGATTCTGTTCGTAAAGAAGAATGACGGTTCACACAGGATATGCATTGACTGTTAGGAGTTGAATAAGCTAACGGTGAAGAACTGTTACCCCCTCCCGAGGATCGATGACTTGTTTGACCAGCTTTAGGGTGCATCTTAGTTTTCCAATATTGATTTGCCATTAGGTTACCATCATCTAGGGTCAAGGACAAGGACATGGAGAAGACAACCTTCAGGACTAGTCATGGTCTTTACGAGTTCGTGGTGATGCCATTTGGGCTCACCAATGCACCGGTAGCGTTCATGGATCTCATCAACCGGGTTTGCAATCCGATGCTGGATCAGTCGGGGATAGTATTCATAGATAATATTTTGGTCTACTCTAAGACTAAGGAGCAGCACGAGGAACACTTGTGAGAGGTTTTGGAGAATCTAAAGAGAGAGAGGTTGTATGCCAAATTCTCCAAATGTGAGTTCTAGTTGTGCAAGGTGTAGTTTTTGGGGCACATCGTCAACCAGAATGGTATATTGGTTGAACCGACCAAGATCGAGGTCATGATGCGATGGGAGGTTCCGAGGACCCCATCTGAAAAATGGAGTTTTCTAGGTTTCACGGCATATTATTGGAGATCTATCAAGGATTTCTCCAAGATTGGAGTGTCATTGTCTCGCTTGAAGAGGAAGAATGTTACTTTTCAGTGGGGACCCCATCAATAGTTCACATTCGAGACGCTAAGACAAACATTGTGCGAGGCCCCGATCCTCATGCTTCCTGAGGGTATGTATGATTTGTGGTTTATTGTGATTCTTCTATATCATGTTTGGGAGCTATTCTTATGCAGAAGGGTCATGTGATTGCTTATGTGTAACAACCCGAAATTTCCATTTGGTCAAACCCTAAAAGTCAACCACTTCATATTATAATTCAAGTTCACTTATATTTATTTTTGTGAAAAATAAGTTCGTTTGATTATTTTAATATTATTTTAAATGAACGGGTGAAAGAAAGTGTCGTCTCAGGTTTTGAATTTTAAAAACCACAAACACTTCGCGTCTTTGAAACACCCGACCAAAATTTTATGTTTTGGGTTGAGAAATCACCCAAAACCGTGAACTCATACCTATGTATGAGTTTACTCCCCAAAAAGTTAGTCATTTGTGTTTACTCCCCAATAGTCAAAAGAGTAAACTCCAAAAATCCTTTCAAGTATCATCCAAGTTTTTATTCTAGATCTTCAAACTAGTAAGTGTTCTAACCCTTTCAAGTTAGTATATCACTTAATCTAGTGATTTTACATCCTTTAATCCATTCATTTATGTGTTTTGACTAGTTTTTCCAAAACACCAAGAACACACACTAGTGCTCTTGGACTTAAAGTTCATTTCAAGCTTCCACAATGTAAGTACTTCTATCCTAGAGTCATTTCAAGCTAGCTATACATGTTTATACCAAGGAAAAGTCCCAAGAACACCAAGAACAAGGTGTTCATGGTTTTGGGAGGCTCCCAAAACCGTAAACACCTAATATAGTGCCTTAGGGTGCTTTAGGGTGTCTAGATGCTTTACAATGCCTTAGGGACTTGTCTAGATCCATCCTTGATGAGTGTATCACACAAAAAGCACCAAAATCATATATTTTTATGTTTTTATGGTTTGGGGATCTCCCAAAACCGTAAACACCTCAAATGTGGTGTAAATGTCTCATAAATGGTCCATGGTTGTTCCTTATGCCTAGAATCTAACCTAGATTAGTGCCATGTTTGAGCTAAGGACTTGAAAACCACCAAATACCAAACTTAGGAGTTTAAGGTAGTAAACTCATGAGTTTAAGGTAGTAAACTCATGGAGAAATGGTCCTTAGACCGTAAACTCCATTTAGGAGTGTTTTGATGCCACACAACACTTCCTAAGGCTAAATCATTAAGTAGGAATGCTTGGAATAGCTTAGAAGACTTCAAATCATCGAATGGTCAAAAGGTTAGGAGCTTATGGCCGTAAAATCAAGTGTTTACGACCGTAAACTCAAGGGGTGTTGATCCTTAGGGAGTAAACTCATTTTAAGTGTGTTCCTTGAACCCCAATCATACTATCCTTTCCCTACAACACTTAGATACACTCCTTAGCACTTATAACACTTATACAAAGTGTTTGTCATGCCTTAGAGTGTCTTGACTTTGGTTATTAGTTGTTTAAAGACTAATTGTTTATATACATATATCCTTATATGTTATTAGGATCTTTGTACGTGTCTAAGTCTTCACTTGACACCAAGCACTTATCCGACACATCCTTCCGATCCACTTGCTACAGGTGAGTTCATACCCCTTAATCAATGTTTTAACTGTTTTTAAATGTTTTATGGGGGGATACAAGTAGAATTATGCTAATTATTATATCAATCACATGTGATTAATAAGCAGCATTCAAATGATTGGCTACTCATTAGCCGTTTTACCAAACAGTTTCCATCAAATGTGTTCTTAAACATTTTATATGTTTAAAACTCCTTGTTAAACTGTTCATTTTACTCTACATGTCACATTTCAAACTTATTTACAATTGTGATCCACTGTATCGGAGCATGCCTTAAATGTCATGGCCCAAGTTATAGCCAGAATTCTCTTGGAGGGAGAGCGTGATTTTGTGTATAGATCTATACTGGATTGACTATCCTACACCTTGTTGCTAGCTATAGCCGGACCTGCAGGTCTGCCGGTGCCAAACGTCATTTCTATTTTTACGACCTACCCTTGTCGTTAATATTAGTCGATAGTATGGTACAATTAATCACATGATGCCTTAATATAAATCCGGTTTAAGGTAGTTAGTATAACAGTTGTTCCTATAGCACTACACTACAGTACTACATTAATTTGCCCTATAGCACCCACGCTCACTTGGATCACTTCATGGATTTTATCACGAGTGATTGGTGAGACGATAATATCTTATATTCTTGAAACCGGGATGTGTGAGTTGTATCTTGCGAGTCGGTTGTACATTGAAATATGTAAATGCATCAGTAACTTGGTGTTATAAAACAAATTGTTGTGTGTGATTCGGTGAGTGAGTGCAAGCGAGCATTGAGTCAAAGTTTATCCGTTCCTTTTATCCAAAGTAGGATAAAAGCGATATCTGTGGGCCCCTCGATGATTTAGTGATGGCACCTAAGCGCTTGGCCAAGCCGGGACTAAATTTAATGTGTTCAAATTCTATTTTGTTGTCAGTCGTCATAAATTTGAATTCGGGAAACAGCACATAGACAGAGAGAATGATTTAGATCCATGTCTCAGTCTATATGATATCTAGAATGGAGGAATATATGATCCCTTATCTTAAGGACATGTGTATCTGATAAGATCAGAGTTGACAGCGGCTTTGGAAAGCTACGATTGCAGATCAGGATTTGAAGTCATACGCAGAATAGTTATTAGACTTATCCAAGTGGGAGACTGTTGGATTAGTGTCTAAGTCCATAACTATTTTGGTATGTACTTGACCCGATGGTGCATGGTCCTTTTGGGTTGCCTTCACCAAAGCAACTTGATAGGATGAATTATGAAGAGAAAGGATTAAATATGATTTATTAATATATTATGAGAATAATATATTAAAGGAGAAATCATGTTGTTTAATTAATATTAGTCAAAAATTAATTGGTAATTAAATTTGTGACTAAAAGACATTAATTAAACTAAGGGACTAGAACTGTCAATTGTATGATAGTTGAATATTGAGCTAATGGACTCCATATTAAAGGAGTGGACGAATTCTATGGGGAAACCCATTAGAAATCGTCCCAAGGCCTTTAAGGAAGGAGCCCATGGGTTGCTTAGGGCTTAAGCATCCAAATTAGGGTTTCCTTGTTAGATAACCCTAATAGTCTCACTATTTAAAGAACCCTTACGCCCCAAAAGCATAGACAAGCTTCCTTCTAGGGTTTTGGACGATTTTGGGCATCCTCCTTCTCTTCTCCTCTTCATCCTCTTGCTCTTGGTGTTTGTGAACCATTAGAGGAGTGAAATTCGTGACTCTAAGCTTTCTAAAGTCATTACAAGAAGGAATTGTGATTGTTATTGCTACATAACAATCAAGGTATGATCTAAACCCTTATTTATATGTTATATTGATCATCATATGCTAGATCTAGGGTTTATAGTCTTGGATAACTTGCATGTACAATAGAGAAACCTAGATCCAAGCATAAGGGTTTGTATGAGCACATAGGATGTTCTTATGGCTAAAACTCATCAGTGGTATCAGAGCCTGGTTGGTTTCTATTGTATTGATGCATATTTGATCGAAATCAGAACTGAAAATTGAATTTTTTGGCTTCTGAGTGTTTGACTCGCCGAGCCACTTGGTGAACTCGCCGAGTCAGCTGTACTCGACGAGTCTAGGTCCAGACTCGACGAGTCAAAGGGTCTGACAGCTCAGATTCACGATTTTCTTCCTGTTTTGGCTTTGGATAATTACCATAAACATGTTTTTGTCATAAAATCCGAATTTTATCAATATTTGGTGATTATCCTTAATAAATAGAAGATAATTGTCAAAATTTAGATAATTATTTGTTTTATTAGATAAAGTTTGATTATTTGTAATTTAGATTCGAATTATCTTGTGGAAAAGTTTTAATTCTTCCCCTTTAGGTTTCATAGTTTAAATTTGAACTTAATAGTTTTGTTTTGAAATTTAAATAGTTGAAACCCTAATGTTTTGAAATGTTTCAAAACTTGCCCTCAAGTTTTGGAATTTAAAAGTTGATTAAAAGTTGAATTTAGGAATGTTAAATTCTAAAACCCTAGTATTGTTTTGAAAAGTTCAAATCACACCCTTATGGTTTTATTAATTAATTAAGGTGTATAATTAAAAGAGATTTAATAAATCCATAAAAGTTTTGGTTTACAATTTAATTGAATTAAAAGTATAATTATTAAATTTGACCACCTAGTATTTTAAAAGTGTAAAATACACCCTATACTATATATAACATTAAAAGTCTAACATTATATATATGTATGAGTAAAAGTCAGTCTTACCATTAGTAGGCATCATTCACGAAGCTGGTCTATAAGGGGTGTTTAAGGAAATTGCCTATAAAATGGCGATTGAATAGGTATCCACTCTTACCCACCGCACTCTTAACTAGTGGAGGGTCGTTAGCCGAACGGGTAGGATAGGACGAAACCTTCCATTATAAGTATAATGAAGTACAAAAGTAACTAAATGTTTTACAAATTCCCAATCTTAGTTACTTTAGGCAAAAGTGAATTGATGCAATCCCATGAAATTACACTTTGTGCCCTTGCGAAGACGTTAGTGGAGCGTGTGTGGTTTACCGGCACACTAAATGGTTCTAAGCAAAGGTAGCAAAGGGTGACTCAATGTTTGTCATAGTTCGGTGGAGCGTGTGTGGTTTACCGGCACATCGAATAGGTGACTGTAACATGTGGGGGCACCATGTAAGTTTGCATGGTTATTCACACCCGCTTTGTGATCCTCGGCATCCCAGTCACAAACTAGAGGGGCATATCGAGATTTAAACATGTCATTGAAATGTTCAATGAATCTCAAAGGATCTAGGAGTTTTCATAGATTTTAAAACTTAAATTTCCTTTTCGTTTTTCATGGTGGAAATTAGTGAATCATCATTCACTTACCTTCAAATATTCTGCAACTAGATTACGGCATCCCTTTTCTAGGTTGTAGCGTATTGTGTTGGGTCCTAGCCCTAATATCTCATTTGGGTGATTTATTAAGGACTCAATCAATCAACTAACTTGAATTTGTTTTCACCCGTTTTGTAGATGTCAAAGTACGACAACTATAGTCTGCCCAAATCCCGTGGAACAAGCTTTCCAAACGAAGATGATATTCCACGACTCGATTGAGGAACAAGAGATCATGCTTCACTTCCTCCTCCTCCTCCAATTATTCTCCCTAACCCACAAGATCGAAGAATTGAAAGGTTCAATGTCACTAAAGCCCTATTGGAAATGAAACATGACGATGGTAAACCCGTGTGTGCCCACGTTCTAGGAATGAAATCACACATCGATAGGTTGATTATGTTGGGTGCGTCATTCGCTGATGAGTTGGCTATAGGCTGGGTTCTACAGTCACTCCCTGAATCATATAATGAGTTCAAAAGAAAGTATTATATGATGGATCATGACGCAAACCTCATTGACCTAACTTACATGCTCATTGCTGCTAAATCAGAAATGATTTGGCAAAGCAATGGAGCATATTTATTGGGAAAGTCAACCAACCATGCTTCCGAGGACGTTCTAGGAGAACCGACCTGCGTTTGCTCCCAAGAGAAAGGACGTTGGATACAAGTCTGCCCTAAGAGCCTGAAGAGTCCAGAAGATGGGAGAGTCAAAAAGTATGGTTGTGCTTCAGGTAAAATCCACTATCTAATTCCATTAAGTTCCTATTCGTTGATTCTTAATACATGATGTGATAAGATTGCATTTGAATGTTTTGCAGGATCAGTGAAAAGAGAGGAAGCTTGATGAAAGAGCAAGATGAATCTAATCACGAAGAAATGGATCTCGATCGCATGGATTTGAAGATTAGATTTTGAGCTTAGAAAGTTATGATAGAGTTGTTAGGAATTTTCTTTTGACTACATAGTTTTCAGCTGATTTGGCATTGTAAGGACAAATGTTTTCCGCTGTTTTTATGAATAAAATAAATTTTTTGATATGACTTATTTATTTATTTATTTATTTCCTTGCAATGAAATCATTATGAAAATTGATGTTTGCATATTTCTACAACGAATGGATAAGATTCTTAATTATGTTAATAGTGGAAACGTCAAGAATTTACCAAATAGGGAGAGTTTCTCATCGCCCAAGTTTCAATTGGACAGAAACTTGGAATCATGCAACTTGGTTGCACGATGAATGAGAAATTTCATATTTGGAAATTAGACTAATTCGTTGACAAAGTGTCAAGTGAAAGACTATTAGATCGAGTACACAAAAGTTGTGTGTTGATCAAGTCCACCACAAGGATAACAAAGATATTCATCATGATTTACTAAAGGATTAGTAAATATGATTATGCTTATAAGATTAAGTGTAATTCTAAATTGATTGAAAAAAGGTTTAAATCAATAGCAGAACGAATAAGAAGAGTCAAGTAGGCAGAAAGATAAAAGTTTCTCTATTCTAAGAAGAAGGGAGAGTACCTTTTGTGCTTTATGATATGTCTTAATGATTAAGAACCATATTTCAATTGATCCTCTAAATAAGTATTAGTACAAGTGTATGTATAAGAAGAGGAATCAAGAATTGAAGAAATGTTTAAATCAAGAAGTCAATCATACTTCATTCCAAAACAAGTCTTAGAGTTAAAATTGTAATATTGAGTGACAAGTCTTAAGATGGTTTATAACATTCATCAAATGTAGAATTTGGAAAAAGGTTTTCCTATTCTAGAACATTTGAAATTGGAAAGTTGTGATATCTATGATAAGACAAAGACCAACTAGGACCAATTTTATGAACTGTTTTGTCTTGATAAAGGCTACACTAACTCTTGAATATTTGTTTGTCAAGAAATGTTTATTGACAAGATAATCTTATATGTCAAGAAGTCAGTGGGATTCTTAATGGTCTTGAAAGGTTTCAAGAACAAATCAAGAATAAAACCTTATCGATCATCACTAGCACACGACTTGAGGTTTACAACCTATCGTGTTGACATTACCTTGTTTCTATGCCGTTCCAATTGAGATAATTATGCATGTGAGCCCTATGAGTTCTCATTTGAATGCATAAAAGGCAAGGACCTTGATCAATTGAAAGTACATTGATAGGAAAGGGTGAGCTGTTTAACTACTTGGAAGACATGGTGGGCAGCCGTGTTACCATAAGGCAAGAAATCAAGATTGAGAAGGTTCGGTCCATATGAGTTTGGATTTGTCGCAAACTTTGGTTTTGACAAATTCACATGGATAGGAACACATACACCATTAAAATCTAAGTGTCATAAGATTCCCTCTTCATGAAAATGACTGTGAGGAAATGCTTTCGCTAAGGAAGATTTTAAAGAAGATAGTGATTGTGAAAATTGCATTCTTAAATTCGATTATGGTTACGGTATCCCTTGTAACAACCCCATATTTTTCCAAAAGCGATGTAACACTCAAAAGTCAAATACAACGAAAACTATTTGGAATCAACGAAATTAACCTCAAAAATAAAGTGTTCAAATATCTAAATTGGGATGCATCAAATATTAGATATCGTGCCAAGGTTTCCAAAAACATAAAGAACATTCGAAACCAAGTTATATTGAAGAAATTATAACCACTCGAATATTTACGGCGCACCATTAAAACATTATTTAACGTAAAAAGTGAAATTACAATAAAATGCATTTTAGCCTTACGTATCTAAACAAAAGTTGTAGAGTTCGTTAAACTGTAAACGTACATAAAAAGATCGCCCAAATTGGACCTCGTATGAAGAAGTTACGAATTTTCTAAGTTTCGTAACAGTAGTAGAGGGCTAAAAACTCGAATTGAAGATCGGCGTTATTTAGCTATCGCGGCCTAAACGAAAGTTGAAGACCTCCACAATAGGAGTAAAATGATAAAAATACAAACGAAAACCGACGTCGAATAAAGAAGCTATGAATTTTTAACGAACTTTAGCAGTCCCGGCCTATTAAAAACATATCATTAAAAATAAAGTCAAAACTAGCCGACGGAGTCTAAATGAAAGTTGTAGAGCATAATCTCACCTACGCGTGGATATAAAGGAAGCGAAAAACGGAGCCCGTATGCGAAAGTTACGAAATTTAGAAGACGGAAGCCGAGATTACGCCCAACGTAATATAGGAGTACACCCAGCGTACTTAGGAGCAGGGTCGAGTCCCATCGGCTGCAGCTCTACGCCTAGCTAGACTCGAGTCGTAAGCCATGACGCAAAGTTACGCCCAACGTAACCGAAGTAAGCCCAACGTAACGCGTACGCCCAGCGTACTCCGGTGGTACGCCCAGCGTACTCAACTTTCCAGCACTATAAATAAAAGGCTTGAGCTACGGATTTTGGCACACCTTCTCTAAACTCTCAATCACTCTCTCATACTTTCAAGCTCCAGAAGCTGTCCCGACGCCCTTGGTTTCCGCACCCGAGCCCCCGACGAAGATTCTACGCTACCGAGATCCCCGAAGAGCTCGAAGACGCAGCTTTCCGCGGTCGAAGTTCTGCTCGACTCTAGCCCCACTCTCTTCAAACCAAACAAGTGATTTCATACCCCTACCTTTCAAGTCTTTTCATGTTTTAGGGGGGAAATACAAGTACAATACAAGTAAAAGTATCGTTTTATAAACATAAATGTAACATCGATCTTATTGATTATTGATACCAACATCTTTACGTATAAAGGGCTAGTATATCATCAAGTTATTTTCACTAAATGGAACATACTTTCTGAAAAACTATAATGGGTATAGTTAGCAAGTTATTCATACATTTTTTACATATACATCTTGAAAAACGAAATACTTTCAAATGAAGTAAAGTCTTTCTTATCGTAAATCTATTTATACTAAACAATGTGAGATATTCAAACTTCAACGTACTCTTATGTATGCATTTCAAGTCCTATATTATATACCATAATCTCTTGGAAGGAGAGCGTGATACTTGTGTATAGATCTATACGGGATTGACAACCCCGCACCTAAACTGTTACTTACAGTTAGACCGGCAGGTCTGGGGTGACAAATGTCATAACACTACAACACCTGAAGAATGTTGTTACAGGCAGTCAGTGTCATTAGTATGGTCATAAAACTCACATGAAAGCATAAAAACAAGTTTGATTTACGAGATTCATATATGCAATCAGTTTTCTACATTGTTTTGAGCACAAAGTTTATCATTATTATTCAAGTACGAAAAACACTAACGCACTCCAACTCTGGGAACTTTTCAAACTATTTATAGAAAATATTGGATTTTCTGAAAACCTCGTTCATCGATTTGCTACCAAAAGGACATACTTTTTAATACAAAACACTTATGAACTCACCAACTTAATTGTTGACACTTTTTCAAAACCACTTGTATTTCTCAGGGAATCAGTAATACAGGTAACCACCAGCTTTTGAAGAAGGAACACTAAGGACGTTTATTATTAAACATTCACATCATCATATTGTAATATTCTTTTGGAAATATGTATAACGCAACAATATACGTTTTTATTATATATATGATGGTTGTGTTACTTTCTTTACAATATTCAATTGTTATGATACAATGTGAAGTCATCCACCCCCGAATGTTTCCACCATTCTGGTTTGGTGGTGTGACATCCCTTTCCATGATTCAAATTATGAGATTTGGCAATTAGTCTAAATTGTTTAAGACACACATATAAACTATCTAAGGAAAAGGTGTATAAGTTTAAGAAGCCTTGATAAAAGATTATCAAAGCATTAGGTATTAGAAATATGAACTTAAAGAAATTCAATAGACATTGTTTTCTGAAAGTTAAGCTGTTTCTGAATACATGTCAAAGCTAGTGGGAGCATAAGAGTTATGTTTATAATAATCATCGTGATAGTGGGAGCATAAATGTTATGATTGTATGATTATTAAGGCAAGTATTGCAAGTTAGCAATATTAATTATAGAAAACAAGAGTCATACTTTGCAAAGTTGTAAGGGTTGAATAGTTGTTTTGCTATAATTAAGGGAGAGAATATTATGCTTCATTTCAAATCTTAAGGCTTAGGTTGTGGAATGTTAATAAATTAGTCAAGGATACATAGTGTGTTCTTAAATTTCGATTATGATTACCGCATTCCTCTTCATATTTCGGATTGTGAGAACGTAGCACATTAAATATTATGGCAGAAGACATTATGCATCGTGTCCCATACGCTTTGGGTATAGGATCGATTGCAAATGCTATAATATTTGACCATTCTAAAATTTTCCAAATGTCTAGTGCATTTAGAGGGAAATGGACAAGAATCGGTTTGACTAAGATAATTAAACAACTATCAAAGGACAATCCAAAGTTTACCGAGGATTGGTCACTTGTGAGTAGTTAGAAGTATAGTATTGGATGGACCATATCGACGTTATTATGAATAGAAAAGATTCTATTGAGACGAGTTTTCATATGGTAAGTATGGAAAGGTTTCCATATTGGGAGTTGGATATTGAGAATCAATGTCTAGATTAAAAACTTTTATGCAAAAGGATGTTCAAAGGAATGTACTTTGAATGAGAGACATCATATCTATGGAATTGTATTGTAACAATCTCCGATAGAGGACTTTGTAATTTCATTGGCAATAGTCATTGTGACTTTAGTGCAGTGACATTACGAAAGGATCATTGCATAAAATGTTAGAATCTAACATATTCTATAAGTGGCAAGAATTTGATATTCTTTTACTTATGATAAAGGATTGGGAGTTGTGAAATGAGTATGATTGGTAATGTGTTCATTTGATCTATTTCACAAAGTAAGAACCGTAGGTAAACATTGTGTGTATGCTAAGAGCATGGGACAAGTGTTATAATAATTCAAGTAAGAAGTTGATTACCCAAAACGACAAATAATGAGTAGTCGATATGGTGATAAATAAAAGGTGTTTTATTTATACTCAAAGGTTTGAGGCCATATGGGATTAGTATTATTCTTGTGTTTCACCTTGCATGTTTTGACTTCCTGACTAATTTAACATTCAAATTATCCAAACGGACCACAGTCGTTCATATGTTGGAAGTAGATATGAATGAAGACTGTCGTGAATTGGTGTGTGGATTGTCTAAAGAGAATTGGACATAAGCAAATGTTTGCTGCAACGTTCATGAGTGCTTATGAATATGATTTGAGCATTGGATTAAACCCACGCTCACTTGGATCACTTCATGGATTATATCACGAGTGATTGGTGAGATGATAATATCTTATAATCTTGTAACCGAGATGTGTGAGTTGTATCTTGCGAGTCGGTTGCACATTGATAATATGTAAACGCATCAGTAACTTGGTGTTATAAAACACATTGTTGTGTGTGATTCGGTGAGTGAGTGAAAGAGAGCATTGAGTCAAATTTTATCCGTTCCTTTTATCCAAAGTAGGATAAAAGCGATATATGTGGGCCCCTCGATGATTTAGTGATGGCACCTAAGCGCTTGGCCAAGCCGGGACTAAATTTGATGTGTTCAAATTCTAGTCTATTGTTAGTCGTCATAAATCTGAATTTGGGAAACAGCACATAGACAGAGAGAATGATTTAGATCCATGTCTCAGTCTATACGATATCTAGAATGGAGGAATATATGATCCCTTATCTTAAGGACACGCGTATCTGATAAGATCAGAGTTGACAGCGGCTTTGGAAAGCTACGATTGCAGATCAGGATCTGAAGTCATACACAAAATAGTTATTAGACTTATCTAAGTGGGAGACTGTTGGATTAGTGTCTAAGTTCATAACTATTTTGGTATGTACTTGACCCGATGGTGCATGGTCCTTTTGGGTTGCCTTCACCAAAGCAACTTGATAGGATGAATTATGAAGAGAAAGGATTAAATATGATTTATTAATATATTATCAGAATAATATATTAAAGGAGAAATCATGTTGTTTAATTAATATTAGTCAAAAATTAATTGTAATTAAATTTGTGAATGAAAGACATTAATTAAACTAAGGGACTAGAACTGTCAATTGTATGATAGTTGAATATTGAGCTAATGGACTCCATATTAAAGGAGTGGACGAATTCTATGGGGAAACCCATTAGAAATCGTCCTAAGGCCTTTAAGGAAGGAGCCCATGGGTTGCTTAAGGCTTAAGCATCCAAATTAGGGTTTTCTTGTTAGATAACCCTAATAGCCTCACTATTTAAAGAACCCTTAAGCCCCAAAAACGTGGACAAGCTTCCTTCTAGGGTTTTGGACGATTTTGGGCAGCCTCCTTCTCTTCTCCTCTTCATCCTCTTGCTCTTGGTATTTGTGAACCATTAGAGGAGTGACATTTGTGACTCTAAGCTTTCTAAAGTCATTACAAGAAGGAATTGTGATTGTTATTGCTACATAGCAATCAATGTATGACCTAAACCCTTATTTATATGTTATATTGATTATCATATGCTAGATCTAGGGTTTATAGTCTTGGATAACTTGCATGTACAATAGAGAAACCTAGATCCAAGCATTAGGGTTTGTATGAGCACATAGGATGTTCTTATGGCTAAAACCCATCAGGATAGCCCTACATCAGATCACCGAAGTTGTCGCCGATGCGAGAATGCATACCCTCCACACCATTCATCTAGAAGATGCTCGCGAGAGATCTGAGAGAAACCATGAAACCCTGCTTCAAGCACTAGCTGAATCACGAGCCGAAGTCATAGAGCTCCGAGTACGCCAGAGGGTGTACGAAAGACACCTACTTGATGTGGAACGTCAACTGGCTGAACTGAGAGTTCACCAGAGGGATGACCGTCGCCAGTAGTAGACGCTTTACTTTATTTTCCTTATTAAAAGGAATCATTTTTTTCTGTCTACGCCCGATGTGGCATTTTATATGAAATTATCTTGTACTATAAGTACTTTTGGTTAGGTCTTTACAAGGTCATTTTCCCAAATCTTTACGTCGTGAATATCAAAGATATTGACAGCCGGCTAACTTCTGAGTCATTCTTCATTTAAGTACTCTTATCATACTTTCATTGGAGTCTATCTGAAACATGCTTTAGTCAAGTCATTGGACTATAGTAATTTAGCTCCAGAGACATTTCCATGTCTCTTTCAGTGGTTGGATCATGTTATTCACCAACCAACTACACCTTGGCTTGAAAAACAAACGTCTTGAGACCATTCTACGAACTTACTTCCATTCCATTACTAGGACTGCATCATAGGGATGTAGGTCAACCCTTCATGAACACACCTCCACTCAGTACTAGGATTGCATCATAGAGATGTAGGTCAAACCTTTGCGAACATACTTCTATTCCGTGCTAGGACTGCATCATAGGGATGTAGGTCAAACTTTCGAGAACACACTCTTACTCTTTTCTTGAGCAATCGAAGTACATCTAGGGTCAACCAGAATCGATCACAAAATCCTTATCTTTCGTGTTATAGAATCATGTCATCATCCGGAAGCAATCAGTCGAACAACGAAACCTCTACCTTTCCTATGGACGTTGCTACCTTTCAAACCGCAATTACAACTGTCGTGATGGCTGCCGTGACAACTGTCCTTGCGCACCGTAGCGCTATCAGAACAATCAATACTGATGATGGGATTGAAGATTCCGATCGTAGTATCCATCCAGGAAGTCATCAAACGGTAACAGCCACAGGCTCGCAAAGCCGAAAAACAGAGAACGAGAAATGAAAGTGTCAAGCCCAGAAAGAACGCAAGAAATCCCAAAAACTTGCCATGCAACAGCAACAAGTGGAAACCCCTACCATTCTCGTACTGAGCAGGACATACGAGGGAAAACTCCCGAAGTGTGATAAGTGTAGTTTCCATCATCATGGGGCTTGCCATGAGATGCAATGTTGCAATTGCCTAAAAATAGGGCACCATGCTCGTAGCTGTGGAGCACCGGCACGACCCATCACTCAAGTCCCTTTCATCGGGACCAACCCTACACACGAGAGTAGTGATAAAGCCGAACGCTTTAGGAAGAAATTTCCAAGGTGGAGTAATGAGGAAGGCACTCGTGTCCACATAACACTAGCTAAACACCTCATTTCCACCACCAATGTTGGTGCTGTCCAAATATGTCACCAATGCGGTGAAATTGGATACTTCAAGAAAGATTGCCCGATAGCAAAGAACTCAGGTGCTGATGGGAAGAGTCTCAGGATCACAGCTGCAGGAGAAACTACGTCGGACCCTCGTTAATGTAATTTAGGCGTTTCGTTGTAACAGACTTATAACCCATCCAAAACTAGTGCAACTAGAGTGTTACCTTTTGCGATATTCTTTCTGTATAGGGATGCTCGTGTTGTGAATACTTGTCTATTGTAGTATACCTTATTCGCAGCAATAGTCTTATAGAAGATCTAAAGTAATGTAACTCTGTTCATGGTTGCACGGTTGTGTTTTGTCTGTAAACGTCTTATGTTCAAATCTAATGTCTTTAAGTTTCCGTATGATTCCAACATTATCATACAACTAGATTCAATTTGATCCACACCATACCAGCTTCATACGTACATCTCTTTCTTCGAAATCGCCTTTCCAGCGAAGCCGTCATTTCAGAACACTGAAGCACTCATGCGTGGAGTACCTCATAGTTCTTCTCTTTTCCGAAGAAATCCCCGAAGTACCACTCGTGCAGTACGTCAAGTTCAATCCAAGGATTCATACGGTTGATCTATCACCAAGGAATGTATACATAAGAGTGATATATAATCAAGGTTCTAAAGGTTTAGAATTGATGATTCCAATTTAACTTCTTTTTCCTCGATGGGATGTAAGCTTAAAGAAGAATCGGTTATTCGACTATCTTTTCAATCTTAATTATATACGACTCGTATACTCGAGATGGTGATCGTTGAACCAAGTATGGATTCTAAAATGAACTTCAGGATGGAGACTGCACAAGTCTATGAGTAATCGCATCGTCATGTGAACAAACTTAGAACCCAGTATGACTCCTGCAAACAGATCTCCCTATAGTCTAAACACCTACGGAGATACAAGAACAGCCCAGACAACTTAGCGAACTACACAGAACTAGAATTAGAAGACTAGGCTTCTCACCCTGGAGAACCCTGGTCATATTCTACCAGAGATCGACGGATAGCATCGTATATTCCTCGGCTATCAAGGACTCCATCAAGATTCCCATTAGAAATCATTATATCTACATCACATAGATGAATTGGTTGAGCAAACACAAGGAAAGAATTTCTTTCAGGAATGGACCTGAGATCCGGTTATCACCAATTCGAGCGTTAGAGAAGGATGTCCGGAAAACTATCTTCCGAACTCGATGCAGACACTTCGAGTCCGTAGTGATACCCTTTGGATAGGACCAATACGCCCGAAGCATTCATGAATTTAATGAATAGAGTCCGTCTTTCTTACTTGGATCAGTTCGTCATTCTCCATGTAATGACTTACTTATCTACCCTCGTGATAAGAAGGAACCCATGGAAACATTACCTTCAGAGGAACTTCCGCGAAGTTCTCTAAGCACAAGTTTTGAAATTGAAGAGTCAGATTCCTATGACACACTGTTAGTGATGTGGGAATTTTTTAGTACTCTTTCAATTTGTCAAAACCGTTGAGAATTTGTCGACACCAGTGACGCCGACAGACATTCACCAAATTCTAGGTCTTACAGACCTACTGTCTTAGTTCATCCAGAACCCCTCGCAAATCACAGAAAACCGTACGACCTTGGCCCAGCAAGGAGTGGCCCTTGACTGGGAAGTTAAACAAGAAAAGGAAACCTTGGAGATTCCAAGGGAGAGACCAAGTTCTTTAGGAAATCTCACTATGGGAAAGGCTTAATACGCTTCGTAAAGCGTGGAAAGCTACATCCAATATAGTTAGGACCTACGAGATTCTTACCAGAATCGGTCCTATACCTCGCAAACTAGACCTACTCCGCGAACTCGGTAACGTACATTCTACTCTTCGCGTCTCGATCGTGAAACCATACCTTTCCGTTAGGACTCTTGTAAGTCCACTCGTCGAGATCCTCGCCTTCGTATTAGAACCGTAGTGACCCTCGACCGAGAGGTCAAGCGGACGAAGCAACGCGGTCGCCCGTTAGTGAATGTTCGTTGGGATACCAACCAAGGACCCGATTTTACTTAGGAGCGCAAGAACCAATCGATTAGGAAGTTTTCCACCTCATGACTCGATCATTCGTGCCTACTTCCTTACCTAAATTCTAATTTCGGGACGAAATTCCCTTTAACAGGGGGATGATGTGACAACCAGAAATTTCCATTCGGCTAAACCCTAAAAGTCAACCACTTCATATTATAAGTCAAGTGCACTTATATTTATTTTTGGGAAAAATAAGTTCGTTTGATTATCTTAATATTATTTTTAAACGAACGGGTGAAAGAAAGTGCCGTCTCGGGTTTTGAATTTTAAAAACCGCAAACACTTCGCGTCTTAGAAACACCCGACCAAACTTTTATGTTTTGGGTTGAGAAATCACCCAAAACCGTGAACTTATACCTATGTATGAGTTTACTCCCCAAAAAGTTAGTCATTTGTGTTTACTCCCCAATAGTCAAAAGAGTAAACTCCAAAAATCCTTTCAAGTATCATCCAAGTTTTTATTCTAGATCTTCAAACTAGTAAGTGTTCTAACCCTTTCAAGTTAGTATATCACTTAATCTAGTGATTTTACATCCTTTAATCCATTCATTTATGTGTTTTGACTAGTTTTTCCAAAACACCAAGAACACATACTAGTGTTCTTGGACTTAAAGTTCATTTCAAGCTTCCACAATGTAAGTATTTCTATCCTAGAGTCATTTTAAGCTAGCTATACATGTTTATACCAAAGAAAAGTCCCAAGAACACCAAGAACAAGGTGTTCACGGTTTTGGGAGGCTCCCAAAACCATAGACACCTAATATAGTGCCTTAGGGTGCTTTAGGGAGTCTAGATGCTTCACAATGCCTTAGGGACTTGTCTAGATCCATCCTTGATGAGTGTATCACACAAAAAGCACCAAAATCATATATTTTTATGTTTTTACGGTTTGGGGATCTCCCAAAACCGTAAACACCTCAAATGTGGAGTAAATGTCTCATAAATGGTCCATGGTTGTTCCTTATGCCTAGAATCTAACCTAGACTAGTGCCATGTTTGAGCTAAGGACTTGAAAACCGCCAAATACCAAACTTAGGAGTTTAAGGTAGTAAACTCATGAGTTTAAGGTAGTAAACTCATGAGTTTAAGGTAGTAAACTCGTGGATAAATGGTCCTTAGACCGTAAACTCCATTTAGGAGTGTTTTGATGCCACACAACACTTCCTAAGGCTAAATCATTAAGTAGGAATGCTTGGAATAGCTTAGAAGACTTCAAATCATCAAATGTTCAAAAGGTTAGGAGCTTACAGCCGTAAACTCAAGAGTTTATGACCGTAAACTCAAGGGGTGTTGATCCTTAGGGAGCAAACTCATTTTAAGTGTGTTCCTTGAACCCCAATCATACTATCCTTTCCCTACAACACTTAGATACACTCCTTAGCACTTATAACACTTATACAAAGTGTTTGTCATGCCTTAGAGTGTCTTGACTTTGGTTATTAGTTGTATAAAGACTAATTGTTTATATACATATATCCTTATATGTTATTAGGATCTTTGTGCGTGTCTAAGTCTTCACTTGACACCAAGCACTTATCCGACACATCCTTCCGATCCACTTGCTACAGGTGAGTTCACACCCCTTAATCAATGTTTTAACTGTTTTTAAATGTTTTATGGGGGGGGGGGATACAAGTAGAATTGTGCTAATTATTATATCAATCACATGTGATTAATAAGCAACATTCAAATGATTGGCTACTCATTAGCCGTTTTACCAAACAGTTTCCATCAAATGTTTTCTTAAACATTTTATATGTTTAAAACTCCTTGTTAAACTGTTCATTTTACTCTACATATCACATTTCAAACTTATTTACAATTGTGTTTTTAAAACAAATGTTTCTTTATACTAAACTGTTTTATCAAACCCATGCCTTCAAACTGTTTTATAGATTGACATCATGTCGATCTTTTCTTAGATAACAATTATGTTCAAAGGTTTTACAAAACTTATTTTATGCTTTTATATTATAAATTGCATTCCTCTATATGTATAGTTATATAAGAAATGTTTAAAAGACTTAGGAAGGCTATCCACCCTGTTTCCTTTTCCTCGATTTGGATGTGGTCTGATGGGATATCGGATACTCGTCCGAAGGTCATTTAAATATTAGTTATATATCATGTGTACATATATAGTCATAAAGGTCCTTCCAGTTCATCGCATGCCCTTGGGTAGCAAGGGTATACATCCATGTCCATACGTACCAGTTAGATTACTAGTAAGCTACCATATGGGTAGTTTAGGAAGATACTAGAACTATTACTAGAATGCGATATCATACAATGGGTCAGTTCATTCATGAGTCAATACTTTCTAGAACATTAGAATACATTACTATACTTGCTAGATAGAGAGAGCATACATTACAGCTAGAACATTACAGTACATTACTATACCTGCTAGATAGAGAGAGAACACACATTACAGCTAGCACACGTAGAACATTTCAGTACATTACATATACATAAACACGTCGACAAAATTGTGATCCACTGTATCGGAGCATGCCTTAAATGTCATGGCCCGAGTTGTAGCCAGAATTCTCTTGGAGGGAGATCGTGAGTTTACGTATAGATCTATACTGGATTGACTATCCTACACCTTGCTGCTAGCTACATCCAGACCTGCAGGTCTGCGGGTGCCAAACGTCATTTCTATTTTTACGACCTACCCTTGTCGTTAATATTAGTCGATAGTATGGTACAATTAATCACATGATGCCTTAATATAAATCCGGTTTAAGGTAGTTAGTACAACAGTAGTTCCTATAGCACTACACTACAGTACTACATTAATTTGCCCTTTACATATATTTAGTGATCTTTTCACTTAACATTAAATGTAAAACTATATTTTGTTAATGATAGTTATACTTGGGAAAGTTACACACTTTTACAAGAAACGAACATTCAGAACAGTCGGGTCTCAGTAAAAGACTACATCCAGAGCAGTTAGGTCTTGGTAGAAGGCTACATTTAGAGCAGTTAGGTCTTGGTAGAAGACACCCTTATATAATAGTAGGAATCATAGGGATTTCCAGGGTTTTTCAAACGTTACAGTTGCTTTACAAACATTTTTATACTTACAGTTCATATACATTTTCAATACTTACAATTCATATACATACAAATACTTACATACAAATTGAGACACTAAAATACTTATGATCTTACCAGCTTTAAAGTTGATACTCGCTTTCAAAATTACTTGTATCCTCAGGTTATCAATAGACAGGTACCGATGCAAGGTTTAGAGAAGATGGAGCTCGTTCAAGACTCATCTTTCATTTTGAGCATACTTTAGTATTTATCATAATTTGTCAGAACACACTTGTATTAAAATTATATTATTAATGCAATGGATGATGTTGTTGCTTGTTTACTACTTTTCATTGTTGTGATATTGTACATGACGTCCTCCGCCCCAGAACGTTTCCGCCATTCTTGGTTTTACGCATGATTTGGAGTTCGGGGGTTGTGGCTTTTTCCCTAAAGATTTGGAGGCATTATCTATATGGAGTTAGGTACTATCTAAACTGACCATAAGAGTTCGAGGTATTTGATGGATCGGCCAAATTTGTATATGCGGCAGCGGAAATGGTTGGATGTGGTAAAAGATTATGATTACGAGATCCTGTACCACCTTGGGAAGGACAATGTGGTGGCTGATGCCTTGAGCCACAAGGCAGGGAGTACACATATTGGTGATGTACGTTTGAGGATGGTGATCATTTATCCTTAATTGGGTTTAATCAAGAAGGCTCATGTGGAGGGATTTAAAAGGGAGAATTGGAAGGCAGAGTGACTCAAGGGGAAAATACCTTTATTAATCAGAGACAGTCAGGGATTGTTGACTTAGTGTGGTAGATTTTAGGTTCTGACTACTGGTGGGGTGAGACAGATGGTTCTAGAAGATGCTCATAAGTTAAAGTTTTCGATCCATCCATGGGCCACGAAGAAGTATCGGGATCTGAAGCTGCATTATTGGTGGCCATGTATGAAGAGGTAAATAGCATGGTTTGTAGAGAGGTGTTTGACTTGCAGCAAAGTCAAGGCTGAACACCAGAGACCCCACGACAAGATACAACCACTACCCATTCATATGTGGAAGTGGGTAGAGATCACCATCGATTTTATTACGAAGCTGCCTAGGACGACGCATAGAGTTGATTCTATATGGGTCATTATGGATAGATTGACCAAGAGTTCAAACTTCATACTTATTACAGAGACTATATCAGCCGAGAAGTTGGCCGGCATTTACATTCGGGAGGTGGTGGCCAGTTTCGGTGGTTTCAGACCGAAATGTTTGTTTCACCTCCAGGTTTTGGAGGAAGTTTCACGAGGACAGATACTCAGTTGCATAGGTTACTGAGATTTGTATTGGAAATAGTCAATTACAACTATATATATATATATATATATATATATATATATATATATATATATATATATATATATATATATAGGGGTTTACTCTTCTTGTATGGGAATAGGGAAATAGATTTGATATGTGCTTGGTTTACTGGTAGGCAATGCATAGGTTATTGAGTTTGTATTGGAAATAGTCAATTACAACTCCCAATCCGTAAACACCTTGAATTTGGAAAGGAGTTCACGGTCTAAATGAGTTTTCACTAGGGTTCAAGACCAATTGGTGTCCCACCATGGAGTTTACGGCCAAATCTTCCATCCTTGGAATGTTCACGGTCATAGTGCTTTCTAGGATTGAGTTCACGCCCACTAGGTGGTCCACCAAAGGAGTTTACGCTCTAGATTCTTCCTAGGATGATGTTCACGGCCAAAGGTAGGCCACTAAGGGTGTTCACGGCCTAAGTGGTCTACTACATGTAGTTTACGACCAACCATTGTTCAAGGAGAAGAGTTTACGGCCAAAGCTTGCCTTCTTAAGGGTGTTTACGACCATGAAGCTTCTTAGTGGAGTGTTCATGGTCTTAGATGATATTCTTCAGTGTATTCTCATTTTGGATGATATCTTATATATGTGGATATGTTTTTAGAAAGCTCAAAATGATAGCCTTACAATTCAAGCATTCAAGGTTGCAACATAACACAAGTTCTTATATCCATATCTAGTGATTCTTAATCAAATCCATTCGTCTAGTTTTGCCTTGATAAACTTGTTTACTTTCAAGAGATTAACTTGTATTTTACTTCCAAAGTGCATCCTTCCATATACATGCACTTATACCCTAATGGTCTTCAAGGTTCTCATTGTAATAGGGTTACAATATAGACCTTGCCTGGTCTAAATTGTTTGGGTTGACACAACTAATGTAGTTTTAAAAACTTCATATTTATTGCAAATTTTGGGACGATACAACTTAAATCATCATCATCGTTATCCGAATCGTCGCCCGAGTCCTCGACGAACATATCTGAATCATTATCTGATTCGACAAACAAATCATTATGCTAATAATCAGCCTTGGGCTGTATGTGAGCCCTGTAAATGTGCTCTATCAAATCCGCGTAATGGGAGTGATTAATATCGTGATCATGTACTTCTCTTCTATCTATCATATACTCTTACATACCAATCACTACTCCTTCAAAATTTGGCAAAACTTCGTTTTCTTCATAACGACATATCGCTCTTCCTTTATCTTTTAGAATCATATTATGTAATATGATGCACAGACACATTTATAAAGCGGTAAATTAAAAACAATTATATATATATATATATATATATATATATATATATATATATATATATATATACACACACACACTACATGTTCTAGCCGTTAACATTCAAAAAAGGAAAAAAGTTTTATTTTTTTATTTCTTATGAATGTAAATTATAAAAAAATTAAATAAAGAAACCCGCCAATCACACACACACACACAGAGAGAGAAAGAGAGAGAGAGAGAGAGAGAGAGAGAGAGAGAGAGAGATATCCTCCCTAAACCACCTGGCCTAAACCACACCGAAAATGTGGTGTTCTTGGGTGCGATTCTCGCTTCCACTGATTTTTCCCGCATACACTCAGTACAACCTTATAAAATATTATAAAAGACGTATTATTAAAAAATAAAACATCGATTTAACATATTCACAAACCTATGCAATACCTACACAACCCACCAACAAGATCCATAAACCACAAATCAAGTCTAAAGAACAAAGTATAATCATAAATCGTGTCAAAAAGATAATAAAAAATCAGGTCCAACAAAATAGTTAAGATCATCATGAATTTGAAACATGTCTAAGATTATAAAAATCATAAACAAACCTACATCCAACAAATTTAATTCCAAAATTAGATACAAATATAAAAAATACAAATAAAAAAAAACATATAAATTGTATAGAAACACTAAGTTTACATAAGATTTCGCTTTTTAACATTGTGTTTTTCTTTTTCTCAAATTACTTATTAAGTTTACAATTTTGTTGCAAATTTAACCCATCTACTAGTTTGCTTAAGGTGTTTTATGTTTCTCATTTGCTGAATAGACAAAAAACCGACGTTATTTCACCTATGATCCTAGTTGGCAAACATTTGGGATAAACTGAAAACTTATGTTGATCTGTACTCACTTTCTCTTATTTCTTCTTATTTTCTTGTTTCATGATAATCACGATTTTATGCAATGGCTTCCCAAGTTCAATGAAGTTGTTCATCATATCATAAAGGTGTGAACAAGACAAGGAAAGATTGTCCATAATAACATCTCCTAAAGGAAACATTCTTTGTTTTGCTTACACCACTATGTGACAATGAACCACTAGGACAACCTTCCAAATCCATCACACAATTTTTTGATTCTATGAGAGATGAAAAGAATAAGAAATAAGGAAAAATGAATACACATCTAAATAAGGGTTCAATTTAACCAAAATATTTGTCAACTTTGATCAACCACTTGCCAATTCAGCTTTTTGCTTACTCAATTATTTGATGATAAACCACTTGCCACATGAGCTTTTTGCTTTGTCAGCAAGTGAGAAAAATGAAACACCTAAGCAATCCGGTCAAGTGATTAAATTTACAATAAATTTTAACTTATTGACTTAATTGAAAAAAATACAATGTGAAAATTGAAATTTTATATAAACATCATTTTATTAAATTTGCCTGAAAAAAACCTAGAACCAAAAACCTATCAATGAAAAAAAGATAGGGATAATGACTTGAAAGGGTAACGAACTTTCGACTTTTTTCACATTTAGTCACTAAACTTTTTTTCGTTATCTATTTGCCATTGAACTATTGAAATTGCTCACATTTTACCCTTATGACCGGTTGTTGCCGGTCATAAGGGTAAAATGTGAACAGTTTCAATAGTTTAGTGGCAAATAGATAACGAAAAAAAGTTTAGTGACTAAATATGAACAAAATCGAAAGTTCGTTTCCCTCTAAAAAGTTCAATGACTAAATGTGAACAAACTTCCTCTTGTATTATGTTTTAGCAAATTATTTATTTTTGTTAAATTGTAGCAACATTTGTTGATGAAGAAATCTATGAAATAAAAAAAAAAAAAAACAAAACCATGAAAATATATTTAAAAAAAAAACAAAAAACCGAAACCGAAATAAAAAACCAATGGTTTGACTTCCAAAATAAAAAATCAAAATTTCCAATCTGATTTTGGTTTTACAAAAAAATGAACCATTCTCACTAATATGAATTATGACCATTGGTTTGGCATGCAGAATTTGTGACATCCCATGAATACGTAGTTACAACATCGTCTGAACCCTCTAAAAATTTCAATGACTAAATGTGAACAAACTTCCTCTTGTATTATGTTTTAGCAAATTATTTATTTTTGTTAAATTGTAGCAACATTTGTTGATGAAGAAATCTATGAAATAAAAAAAAACAAAACCATGAAAATATATTTAAAAAAAACAAAAAACTGAAACCGAAATAAAAAACCAATGGTTTGACTTCCAAAATAAAAAATCAAAATTTCCAATCTGATTTTGGTTTTACAAAAAAATGAACCATTCTCACTAATGTGAATTATGACCATTGGTTTGGCATGCAGAATTTGTGACATCCCATGAATACGTAGTTACAACATCGTCTGAACTCGTAATTCATAGTAAGGGGTTAGAGTATCATCGCATGAATACGTAGTTACAACATCGTCTGAACTCGTAATTCATCACCTACAGGTTATGAGCCTGCTGGTGTTTCCATGGGTTGTCTAGAATAGTCCGTGGTCGCCATCTATACTCTGGTAGATGACTACATCGCCACATTGTCGGTTAAGGTTATGGTATCTCCTTTCATCCTACATCACCTATTCATCATCATCTATTACCTAATTATCATCACCTATCTCTCATCATTTTATTTCATCACACACCAACTATTTCATCTACTCATG
Source organism: Lactuca sativa (assembly GCF_002870075.4). Taxonomy (NCBI): domain Eukaryota; kingdom Viridiplantae; phylum Streptophyta; class Magnoliopsida; order Asterales; family Asteraceae; genus Lactuca; species Lactuca sativa. The sequence goes on from NC_056628.2 coordinate 113,962,516, forward strand.
TTTCATCCGCAACATATTTGTAGATATAAAATAAATATACCATTTAAATCTTTTAAAACATGTATAAAATCGTTCATCCAGCATAGACAACAAGTATTCAAATAATATGCACACATAGCACGTAATTTATATAAAATACTTCATATCTATGTGTAAGATGAAAGTAACTATATATACCATAAAAATCCCATAAATGCTTCCTAACTTCAAACCCCAAGGTTTACTCTACTAAAGCTTCATATTCTCGGCTCTCTGGACCTAGAAGGGTCCAGATCTATAACACAAACTTGCAAGAGGGGTTTGAAGTGATTCAAGCCCTAACCCCAAAATGGAATCTACACAATAGGGAAGGAAAGGGGTTCATTTTTGTACCTCAGAATGAAGCTCCTTGCTTGAATAACTCAGAACAATAACCTTCCTTGGCCCCTTTTGCTGGAACTCTTCTCCTTTCTTGCAAAATCACACCAAAAAGCTCAAGATAGCTCTTCCTCTCACTCTACACACTCAAGCTCGCTAGGGTTCTCACTTATGGGAAAGGTAGTCGCAATTGAAGGCCATAAGTGCCTTTAAATATGGCTCGGGCCCAAAGATTTAGGGTTTCTGCCAACAGCGCAAACTCGTCGAGTCCATTCATTAATCTGAGTCATCAGTCGCGACCTTACTTGACGAGTTGAGGCGTCAACTCGTCAAGACTCTCTTCTTAATTCAAAAGAAAAATACTTAAATTATGATACTTGGAAATCCGGATATTACATTTTGATTTTTTATTTCATAGATTTCTTCATCAACAAATGTTGCTACAATTAAACAAAAATAAATAATTTGCTAAAATATAATACAATAGGAAGTTTGTTCACATTTAGTCATTGAACTTTTTAGAGGGAAACGAACTTTCGATTTTGTTCACATTTAGTCACTAAACTTTTTTTCGTTATCTATTTGCCACTAAACTATTGAAACTGTTCACATTTTACCCTTATGACCGGTTACAGCTGGTTTGTTACCCTTTCAAGTCATTATCCCAAAAAGATATTCTATACACATATTTGTCATAAACCCAAGTTAAGATATTTTAGATATAGAACTGTACAAAAACTATGAAAATAGTGGTTTTAACATAACTGTGATAAAACATAATAAGTTCATAAGCGACTATAGTGCCATTGTTACATTCATCTAACAAAAATAGAAGTATGTTTTACATCGATATTTCTTTTGGAATCTTATTCTCGATGCACCATCATTATTATTTGGCTGTAAAACAAATAAAGGAAACAAAAAGTGATTTTATGCTCAACGGTTGCCGTGTTTCGCTTTTGGCGGGAATAAACGGTTTTGGTATGAACTCAACTTTCGGTTTCTTTTATTTTTCTATTATATACACATTGTTTTAATATTATTATAATGTAAAAATATATATGTTAAAATACAATACAATTTTAGACGGCGTATTCACAAAGAAAAGATCATTTTGTTATAACCAATTGATTATGTTTCATTAATAACATAAATTAATCATCAAATTCACAAATGATGTGTTATGAATTTCCAAAAAAATAAAAAATTACTCCCCATAACAAAAAAGAAAATTAGAAAAAAAAATTATGGAATTATTCTTATAATTATATATATATATATATATATATATATATATATATATATATATATATATATATATATATATATATATATATATATATATATATATATTTCATAATTATAACTTCAATCTTAATCGCAAAGTTGATTAAAAATTATATTATACAAGAAATAGTCAATTTTTGTCACTATCCCACTTCATAATTAAGTTTTTCCTTTTTTTTTTTTTTTTTCTTTTTCTTCACCTTAGAGTGTAACCTTGTTCCAGTTTACAGGCTAGTGGACATTTTTGACCCTCCTGACGCCTATAAAACCTCCCACACTAGAACTGTAGTAGAACCATCGACCCTTCATCATAGATCATACCATCGTCTTTAAAGAAGACTCTTAAACCCAAATAATCTATTTTACAAGTTTTTGAATTAGTTTACGTTCTGGGTATTTTCAAAATATAATCGCTCTTGAATTTTAAGCAGTTTAATCGCTTGGGTATTACCTACAACTTGATCATTTTATATCAAAATCAAGATTTTTTGGTGATTTCGAAGAAAAGAGGCTGTGAGTAGGCTTAAAAGATCAAGAAAGCACTCCAGTTTCTAAGGAAAATGAGAGTGTTGATCAACAGATGCAATCTTTGGAAGTTGTTTGCAATTCTTGAAAAGAAATTCTGTGTGGATAAAAGTTTTTATTTTTGGATCTTCCAGATTTTCAACAGGTGCAGTTTGGGTACTTAGTTCTACTGTTTCTGTCTGTTTACTAGTTCTAGCTGCAATATTTTTTAAAGCGCGTCGACAAGTTTAGGAATAAATGGGAGGGGCTTCATTGCCACCAGGGTTCCGTTTTCACCCCACAGAAGAAGAACTGATTGGGTATTACTTGAAACGAAAGGTTCAAGGGCTTGAAATCGAACTTGAAGTTATTCCCGTAATCAATTTCTACAAGTTTGAACCATGGGAATTGCCAGGTAAGCTCCATTTGTTTCACAAATTTGATGCATTCAAACTGTTTGTTTTTTTGCCTCAGTGAAAAAGCAGATTCCTTTTTTTAAAATTTTCCATAAGCATGATTTACTTTTTGCTGGCTAGATCTTATGATAACATCATTTGGGCATTTAAACTAATGTTACTGGAAAGAAATAGCAACTTGCTTTAATTGATGTATTTATAATAGCATTCTTCTTTCATTTCCTTCTATTGCAACTCATAATATAAAGAATCTATGTATTATAGCAATGTCATATAAATACAATGTAATGAAAGTAGGATGCTATTATTGTGCAAAACTTTTAAAGTAATGAAAGTAGGATGCTATTCAAGTACAATGTTGTAATTATCTAATTGCACAAGTTCGATCCATGGCGAATCTTGATTATATAAACTAATTATTGAATTTGGTGAATTATAGAGAAATCATTCCTTCCAAATGACGATATGGAGTGGTTCTTCTTTTGTCCCCGTGATCGAAAATACCCAAATGGATCTCGCACAAATCGAGCTACAAATGCTGGTTACTGGAAAGCCACAGGAAAAGACCGAAAAGTCCTTTGCCAATCATCTCTTTTGGGGTACCGCAAGAGCCTCGTCTTCTATAACGGACGAGCCCCAACCGGAAATCGAACATGTTGGGTCATGCATGAGTATCGTTTATGTGATGATGTTTCTCAAGGGACACCAAGTTTTCAAGTAAATATTACAACAATACACCACTTTAAGGCCCCGTTTGTTACACCTGACACAACATGACATGACATGACCTGACTACTGGATTGGACTTTACTATTATTATTATTAGGTCAGGGTGTTACAAAAAAATGCTATCTTTGTCGCATTGACATGCAATCAGAGTACAACCTGTCATGCGTAAGAAATGGGGCCTAAATTATTGATTACTACCGAAATTTTACAAGTATTCACCATGTTAATAATTTTCAGGAACCTTTCGTGTTGTGTCGTGTGATGAAAAAGAACAAGCAAAGAACAAGTTATGTTAATAGTGAACCGGAAACTAAGGGAGGTGGAAGCAGTGAGAGCAATATTTCAAGCCCTCTCACTTCTTTTCAGACAAATGAACCAACTTATTCGATTGACCATAATGATCCTCCTAGCTTTCAGGTCTCACCCGACTTGATTCTTGAATCTTCAAAGGTATCTTTCCAAAAAAAGAAATAACTATAAATTTGATGAAATTAGGTGGTTCTAGGGTGATATCTTTGCAGAAACAAGCTAGGGTTTGACGCTCAACAATCGTATCTAAGTTTTAGTTCCAATGTGTATCGAGCTCCCTTGTAGGCACTATGACAGTCAATTAGTGGGCCACTATATACCTAATTTATTTATTCAGGGTTGCTGGAAGAATAACTCATGTTTTTATTGTTTTTATTTTTTTTTGTTTTTGTGATGTTGATGACAATGTAGGAAGTATGCGAAGGAGGAGTAGGAGGGCGTTTTGGGTATTTCCAACAAAGTGAGATTCCAACGGCTCCATGGCAGTCGTTTGGGATCTCACCGAGTTCATCATACTCGAATTTTACAGAGGAAGATGATTTGATTCGATTTGGCAGCATGTCACCGCTATATTTAGGAGACGAAAGCTTGATGGAATTCTTTGAAAACGAAGATCATGATTGGACTAATTCACACGGAAATTTGAACCCCTTCTGAAGAACAACATACAAACATAAATTGAACGAATGAACTTATCTTTTATCAAATGGAGTGGTCGAGAAGATTGTTGGTGTTGTAGTATGTTTAATATATGTAGTGTTGAATGCAAAATCTAAATGGTGTTTTTAGACAGGTACTTTAAATATAGAACTACTAAATGAATATATCTTTAAATAATATTCGGATATTTGGTATGTAATTTTTGTAGTTTTTCTTTATTCTTTTACTGTTATAAATATGTAGAGGGTGTTATAGTAATACTTACCAAAGCATATAAACATTAACAAGGTTTACACCACTAAATGACAAAAATAATTACTTAATTAGTAACCGTAGAAACAAAAGGGTCCTTGGCTCAGTGGTAGAGCATTTGACTGCAGATCAAGAGGTCACCAGTTCGAACCTGGTAGGGCCCTTTCTAAATTTAATATTTTTTTTTTTATCTTTAGAGTAATTACACAAATCATCCATTGGTTTTGTCCAATTTTATACCTTTTGTCACAATTCTTAATTTAAACTTCTACCATTCATCCGTATCACGCATGAGATCACTATATTGTTTTTACTTCATATTATTTTTAATTTATATATTATTTTGTTTATAGTATATAATTAGACGACTTGGCGTAGGCAACGACGACTGCCATTTTGGTGACGTGGACAAACTTTAATGACACTTCCACGGGGGAGCACCGTCCCCTTCCGGTTGAACCCCATTTTGTTATCCTTAGTTACCACCACAACACGTTATAACGTGTGAAATTTGAAAGTGCATATGTGGCCGTTATATACCTAAGGTTAGGTATAAAACATTTTAAACGACGTTCTTTTAAACAAAACAAATCCAATTTTATTTTCTCATACTTTTGTTTTAATAGAATACCATTGAATTAAGTTCAATTATAAAATTAAAAAGATCAATTATATATATTTTTATTACAAATAATTATTGAAGTTTATAGAGAAAACAAAAACCAAAATTTTTTAACGAATATAACTAAAGTGTTTTGTCTTTCAGTTGAAAAAACTATATCCAATGATTTTTTGAAAAACTTGATTGAGTTATAACATGTTCTTCTTTTATCTTTTATTCTATTAGTTTTCAATTAGAATTTTGTAGGGCCGATTAAATGTTCACGACTTTTAATGCATTAAGTTCTTAGACACAATGAAGAAAAAAGAACATAAATTTGATCGATTTAGTAAGTCACATGATTAAGGAAGAATAGTAAAAGAGATATCATGATTAGTTTGGATATAAATTGATCAAAACTATATTGTTTGGAGGATTCTATATATAAGCTTATTACATGAGAGCCACATAATTCCTAAGCCATATATATATATATATATATATACATATATATATATATATATATATATATATATATATATATATATATATATGTTCAGGTTAATTTAAGATCATATTAATTTTATGAAACAAAGGAAAAATCCAAAAAAAATATTTAATTATTATTTTCAGAACTTTAATTACCTAAAAAAAAAATTACCCTTTTTTTTAAATACGTGAAATATTCTAATAGAATATTACACTGTAAATATTTTAATGTAATTTTTAGAATGTTAGAATATTTTATTAGATTTGTCAGATGTTTAGAATATTCTAATATTTTACTAGAATATGTAAAAATGTTTTTTTGGTATTTTTTATATTTTTTTTTTGGAAACTATAAATTCCGAAAATAATACTTTAAATTTTTTTTTTCAAAAATTTTCAATTTTTTTGCATTTTAATTTTTTTTATCTACTAAATGAGTGACTAGGATTGCGTCTAATGGTCTCACAAAATTAATCCGTCTCACATGAACATAACCCTATATATATATATATATATATATATATATATATATATATATATATATATATATATATATATATATATATATATATATATATATATATATATATATATATATATATATATATATATGGGAGGGCTCCCACGAAAATGCAAATAATTTACAAAAATGCGAAAACAAGGAAAACTATAAGATTGTGTCACCTCAACCTAATATTTTGGACAAAAATTCATCCAAACTTTGAATTACAATATGATAATTGATGATACATGAAAAATTATTTCATATTAGCAAAGCATGATTTTTGACATTTTTATTATGAAAACTTGAATTTAAAAATGGTTAAGGACGTGAAAAGAAAAACAGTTGTTAAATCTGTCTTTAAATCTATATTACCATAATGTTATCCAATGTAAACTTATTATCTTTAATTTAATGCTAATAAATTTAATTTTTATTGTTCATGTGTTTGATTTTTATAAAATAAAATTTGTTTTCGCATTTTCGCAAAATATTTATGTTTTTGCATGAACTTATATATATATATATATATATATATATATATATATATATATATATATATATATATATACTAGTAGTGTACCCGCGCGATGCGGCGGCGCGAGATAATTCGTTATGGCAGATAGTTTTCATGCGGCGATTAGTTTACTTTCGTGCCAGATAGTTCTTTTCGGCGAATAGTTTCGTCGAAATAGTTTCAAATTCGGTGTAATCTATTGCTCTAGTTTTTATTTTACGATTAGATTAAATGTAAAAGTATATGCAGCGGTCTTCAATGCAGGATCCATGAATAGGTTTGATCGACATTTAGTTTCCTTTCGTTTTCAGCGGTGACGATGATTAGTTTTCAGACAAAATTCATTTCGTTTTGACGATCGTCAAATAGTTTCGTTTTGGTTTGCTTAATTTCAACGATTTGTTTGTTTCGGCATATTGTACTAAATCGGTGAATACATATGTTTCGTATATTATTTTTATTTATAAATCATGTAATATATTGTTTTTAGGTTAAATAGATAAGGATATTGATGATTTTGGTTACATATAATGTTGCTTTTTTGTGTTAAAAATAAATATATTTTGTTGTTTTGGTTAAAGATAAAATTAAATTGTTTATGAACAATTTTAATAAAACCTAGATATAGATTGTTCTTTAATTCAAAAATAACATCTCATTAATCTATATTGCTTTTGTAGTACAAACTCACATCTCACAATTCCATTTAATATGAGTTAAAGACTTCAACTTAAAACACAATATATTCATTATTTTTAACAGACTTATTCTTTCTTTTTTGTGTACATTCAACTTTTTTATTCATTAGTTTTTTATAATATAAATTAATAACAATAACAGAGAATATACGCTAAATGAAGGAAAAAGAGGGTTACAAATAAATTGTAGACTCGAGTACTTTTCATATTTTCAAGCAAAAATATACACGCCATATTTTTTCTTCATTTCCAATTAAGATTTCACAGCCTAGATTTTATTTAAACATACCATTATCTTTTTACTTTTCTTTTATTACATTTATTTTACCTTATATAACCAAAACATAATACGTTTATAATTTCAAATAATAGTAACATGGAATTAAACTTTAAACACATAAAATTAAATAATTTATAAACTGCTTTGTTGATTATGATCGGGTTCCAAATAAACTTTTGAAGTTAGCCCAAATTGATTAGGTTAAGCCCAAATCCTTGTTGTTGCCCTAATATTTTGTTTGTCCAGCCGACAAAAGAGAAGAAATATCCTTATTGTTTCTTTTCTTCCATCGATAACCAAAGGAACACAAATAATTTCTTTCTTTCTTGTTCTTTCTCCTTGTTCAAGTCGACACAAACAAAAGAAATCAAGAAATCTTTTTTCTTGTTCTTCCTTTTAATCAAGAGTTTGAAATAAATCAAATATTGTTTTTTTTTAATCTATCTTTCTTGGTCCGATGGTGTCGTGAAGTTTGGTTTCCAGTTTGGATGTGAAAAACGAAGAAGAAGCTGCAGGATCTTCGAGGTTCTTGGGTTTTACTGGTGAAGTCGGGTTGTCGAAGACGGAGGAGCTCGATTGCAGCAGTGGGGTGGTGATGATGTTCTTCAAAAAAATGGCAACCCAGCAGGTGGTTCTGGTCTCAGATTCTCGATGGCAGCAGTAGGCAAAGGTGATCGTTATCAGTGATGTTCGAGAGGGGTTGATATAAGGTGGTGGTTGTTGGTTTGTTGGAACGAAAACGAAATGGAACGAAAACGAAAGCAGTAGATGTAAGGCTTATCGGAATTTTCTTTGCTGTCCCATTTCAAATATTAGTTATTTCTTCTTATTTCCTTTTCTTTTGTGGGTTGATGCTGGAAAACGAAGATCAATAGTGTTGGCCTTGGTTGTAAGGCGAAAACGAAAGCAACAATTGTTGGCTCTGGTCTCGGTTGTAAGGTGAAAACAAACGAAATCCTCATTACTTAAAACTCTCAACAATTTAATTTTGAATATTTTAAAGTTAATTTTATTTTCTGGATCTGGATTTTGGCTCGACTGGATTTTAATTATTAAGGTTGTGCCCATATGTATTCCAGATGCGATGTGTAATGGTGATTATAGGCTTTTTAAAGAACATATGTGGTTTTGAACCTTGAAACTTTGTATTAAAATTTATATTTGTCTTCAAAATTGATTGAGAAACTGAAGTGAGTTTGTTTATGGATCAGAATTGTTAAAGGAAATAATATAATAGTACCAAGGATTAAACTCATTTCAATTTCTCAATTCAATTTCTCACATTTTAGATCTGAACCTTGGAAAAAACTCATTGTTTTCTTATATATTTGAAGATTGAGAATAATTAAAATCATAAATAATAAATTGGGAAAGAAATAGGAAGCTAATGTTACCTACAAATCTCAAATCACAAGTACATTATATGTATGGTTATTAAGCTTTAACTGGGAACTATTCTTGTTTGTCAACAGATGAAAGTGAATCCTTTTTAACATGAGACACAAATACACCAAAGCTACCTTCCATGACACCAAACACCAAGTAGTTATCTTAATCAGGATGAGAGATTCATGCAAACCTCTTTTTTTAATATGTCACCATCAAAATTCAACCCCATAAGAAAACTTGATAGGTTTGCTGTAATGATGTTCAATGAAAATGGTTAACATTATGATATCAAATTCCTACCAGTCAAAAATAAGTATTACTGGTTTAGTTTTAAATAAAGTGAAGAATGAACCTTTTGAATGCTTAAAACATGTACAATAACCAAATAATAGATTTATAGAAAGGTATTGATGTTCAATGAAAATGGCTAACATTATGCTACTTTTTATTTTGACAGGAAAAGATGAATGTGAAGAAAGTGCTACCTGGTGGTGTATAGAAAGATAATGAGGCTGAACAAAAAAAAATGTTCAAAAAAACAAAGAAATAAAGAAAGAGAATAGGGGCTACGTTTGAGAGAGAGAGACAGAGAGAGAGAGAGAGAGAGAGGGGGAGAGAGAATGTGAGGGTATAATGCTGGTGCTAGAGTTTATATAATGAAGAGTCTGCTTTTTGTAAAAGTTAAACATGTAATCCTATTATTTTGATTGGCTGATTCTTATTCTCAAGGATCACCATCTTAGACCATTCAAATTAGATCCAAATCATGTAAATTAGATCCAATGGCCAACATCCACTCTCCTTGTTTTTTAAGACTTAGTCTTAATTTTGATGGGGCCCACATTTATATACTCTTTATAAGATGGTATATATATATATATATATATATATATATATATATATATATATAGAGAGAGAGAGAGAGGGAGCGTTCAATCAAGAACATTTCTTATCGCGAGAACATTTGAAAACAATTTTGAACCACACAATTTTTTTAATTAAAATTATAAATTAATATTCATATAAATCAAAAAATAGTTACAAACAATTAAAAAACCTACTAACTAACACCACTCACCACTCACCACCCAACCAACACCACCCGCCACCACCACCACCAACTACCACTCACCACCCATCACCACCTACCACCCTCCACTACCACCACCCGCCACCAACAACACCCACAACCCACCCACCACAACCACCACCCACCCCCACCACCATTACCACCAGCCACCACCATCACCACCACCCAACCACCACCACCTACCACCACCACCACCCACCTCCACCACCCACCACCACCAACCTCCACCCACCATTCACCACCACTCGCCACCACCTACCACAACCACCACCACCACCACCAAACACCCACTAACCATCACCCGTCACCATCATCACCACCAACCACCATCATCACCCAAGCACTACCACCCACTTCCACCACCCATCATCATCATCCATCCAACACCACCCACCACTACTTACAACCCATCACCACCACCCTCCACCACCACCCATCACTACCCACCACCTACCATCACTTGCCAACACCACTACCCACCCGCCACAACCACCACCTGCCACTACCATCACCACTCGCCACTACCACCCACCTCCACCACCTATCACCATCACCACCCATACCCACCCATCATCCACCAAAACGAAGTATTGAGGGGTGTATGGACCGATTTCCCATCCGGTAGACGGCTCAGAAGTATAGAGCACTTCAAGACCCAAAAAGTAACTAAATTTCCCCAAGTCCTTGATATCAAATTCTTGATGTAAGCACTTAACAAACTGGGCAATAAAGTCATTGTTGTTATAGGTTAAAATTATATCATCAACGTAAACAAGGAGATATAAGAGACATGTGCCATGTTTATGTTGGGTTTTGAGCATTCTAACACTCCTAAGTGTACATACAACCCTAAATACCTAGGATCTATATTTTCTCTATTATACATGCAAATATGAATATTCCAAGGTATTACCCTATCTAGTATACAATCTTTGATTCTTAGGTAATAAAATAGATAGAATACATACCTTTTTTATGTAACTTGTCTTCATGAAGCTTGAGTTCCTAGTGCCCCAAGTGTGACACCTCAAATGGTTCACACAACACCACGAACACTTGGGATAACCTAAAGAATAAGGATACTTTGGTTCTCTCTAGTGAAATCGGCCTTGCCCTTTTTTGTACACACACTAGTGCCAATTTCACCAACCAAGGACATATTTATATAGTATGGAGATTAGGGTTAAACCCTAATACCCATGACCTTTCATTTCATATGATCCATGTGTTCAACACCCTCCACTACCACCACCCGCCACCACCAACACCCACAACCCACCCACCACAACCACCACCCACCCCCACCACCATTACCACCTGCCACCACCATCACCACCACCCAACCACCACCACCTACCACCACCACCCACCTCCACCACCTACCACCACCACCCACCATCACCAACCTCCACCCACCATTCACCACCACCCGCCACCACCTACCACAACCACCACCACCACCACCAATCACCCACTAACCATCACCCGTCACCATCATCACCACCAACCACCATCATCACCCAAGCACTACCACCCACTTCCACCACCCATCATCATCATCCATCCAACACCACCCACCACTACTTACAACCCATCACCACCACCCTCCACCACCACCCATCAATACCCACCACCCACCATCACTTGCCAACACCACTACCCACCCGCCACAACCACCACCTGCCACTATGATCACCACTCGCCACTACCACCCACCTCCACCACCTATCACCACCACCACCCATACCCACCCATCATCCACCAAAACGAAGTATTGAGGGGTGCATGGACCGATTCCCCATCCAGTAGACGGCTCAGAAGTATAGAGCACTTCAAGACCCAAAAAGTAACTAAATTTCCCCAAGTCCTTGATATCAAATTCTTGATGTAAGCACTTAACAAACTGGGCAATAAAGTCATTGTTGTTATAGGTTAAAATTATATCATCAACGTAAACAAGGAGATATAAGAGACACGTGCCATGTTTATGTTGGGTTTTGAGCATTCTAACACTCCTAAGTGTACATACAACCCTAAATACCTAGGATCAATATTTTCTCTATTATACATGAAAATATGAATATTCCAAGGTATTACCCTATCTAGCATACAATCTTTGATACTTAGGTAATAAAATAGATAGAATACATACCTTTTTGATGTAACTTGTCTTCATGAAGCTTGAGTGCCTAGTGCCCCAAGTGTGACACCTCAAATGGTTCACACAACACCACGAATACTTGGGATAACCTTAAGAATAAGGATACTTTGGTTCTCTCTAGTGAAATCGGCCTTGACCTTTTTTGTACACACACTAGTGCCAATTTCACCAACCAAGGACATATTTATATAGTGTGGAGATTAGGTTTAAACCCTAATACCCATGACCTTTCATTTCATATGATCCATGTGTTAAACACTCCATGGACTATCCAAGAAATCTTAGTCCAACCTAAATGAACTTGGTCCATCACACACATATATCTATGAGTCCATATTTAATTAGTACCTTTATATCACTTAAGTAATTACAAATTAATTCTTGATCAATATTAATTAAATAATATGATTATATATTAATATATTAGAACTTATAATATATTAATATAAATCAACAGTATCCTTTTTCCTCATCTTGTCAATCCAATTGTCCCGATGCCAAGCACCCCAAATGGACCATGCCAGGTCGGGTCAAGTCTTACCAATTATAGTTATGGACTTAGACATTAATCCAATAGTATCCCACTTGGATAAGTCTAAAAATATTATTGCAAGTATGACTTCATAACCCGACTAGCAATCATAGCTCTCAAAAGCTTCTGTCGAACTCTGACCTTGCCGATGAACTCTGACCTTTGTCAATGACTTGTCCATTAGATAAGGGATCATATATTCCTCCATTCTAGATATCATATGAACTGAGACATGGATTATAAATCATTCTCTCTATCCATTTGTTGTTTCCCGATTTCCGATTCATGATGACTGACTAATTGAACAAATCACATTAGTCTTGGCCTGGCCAAGCACTCACATGTGTCATCATTAAATCATCGAGGGCCCCACATATATCGCTTTTATCCCGAAGGTAAAAGGAATGGATAAACTTCGACTCATATGGCTTGTTCTACTACTTGTTGAATCATACACAAAGGCACGTTTTATAACATCGAGTTACCAATGCGTTTTCGTGCGCTCAATGTATAACCAACTCATAGTAACAACTCATATCTCTAGGTTTGAAGAATATAAGATATTATCGTCTCACGATCACTCGTGATAAAATCCATGAAGTGATTCCAATGAGCGCGGGTTGAATCCAATACTCAGACCTTATGAGCACTCATGAGTGTTGTACCACCACTTTGTCCAACATCTTAGACCTCTACAAGCCAACCCATGACAGTCTTGATTCATATCTACTTCCAACATATGACCGATTGTGGATGGTTTGAATAACTTAGTCATTCAGGAAAAACGACCTAGTTATTCTGGAAGTCAAAACATGCAAAGTGAAACACAAGAATAATCGAATCCAATATGGTCCCAAACCTTATGAATATAAATAAAACACCTTTATTTATCACCGTATTGATTACACATTATTCATTGTATACTGTTTCAAACTATCAACTATATACTTGAATTAAAAACACTAGTTGTCCCATGCTCCAAGCATGTAAACTATGTTAATTTTTTTAAACAATATATTTGCCATACACCAATTATGCACTCTATGTTTGTCTATGATCTTTGCTTTGTGAACTAGATTGATTGAACACAATTTCAATGATTCTCTTTTCACAATCCCAAATCCTTACTGCAAATGTAAGAATTCCAAACACCTGCCATTTACCTAAATATGTTAGATTCTAAACTTATATGCATTGATCCTCTTGTAATGATTATGCACAAAGTCACAAAGACTTGTCAACAGACGTTACAGAGTATTCCAATGGAGATCAACTCCTTGGAAACATCCTTCTTGCATTAAGTTTCCTAATCTTACACAGATTTATTGAACGACTTCCACTTTCCCATATTCCCATTTTGACTATCACTTCTGAACAAGAGTTGCCTCTTTTCGGAATATGTCAATATGGTCCTTCCAAAAATTAACACTATACTTCCAACTGTCCCTGAGCAACCAATATTTGGTAAACCTTAGATTGTCCTCGACAATTGCTTAATCCTTTTAGTCATATCTAATTCTAGACATTTTCCCTTCTTAATGCCCCAGGCATTTGGAAAATTTAGAAATGATGAATATTATAGCACATGCAATCGATCCTATATCTGAAACATATGGGACACGATTCATAATGTCTCACATAAAGACATGATACTAGACCAGTCCTTTTGCTACAATATTTCTATTTTCCAAGTTCTCATAATTCAGACTATGAAAAGGGATGTCGTAATCATAATCGAATTTTAGAACGCAAATAATAGACTCATATATAGAATTTCCTTATGTTGAGCCATTCCAAAATAACATTCATATATATACTTGACTAAATTTGATTAAAATCGCACAATCTAAGCTTATAGATTTGAGATGAAGTATGATTTCCTCTCCCTTAATTATAGCAAAACAACTTTTTCCCAATTGAAACCTTTTGTTTTTCTATAATTAACATTGCTATCTTGCAATACTAATAATAATTATCATGCTCCCACTAACAAGATGATCATTAGCAGAACACTTATGATCCCACTAGCTTTGACATGTACTTAGAAATCAGTTGGACTTCTAGAAGCCAATACTTTACTGACTTTCTTACCAAAGTTCATATTTTCTGATACGAGATTGCCTTGATAAGACTTTATCAAAATCATGCATGTTATCTTAGATAGCTCATAGGTGTGTCTAAACAATTTTAGAACTATGAAAAGGGATGCCGTAATCATAGTCTCAATTGTTTAGACATTTTCCATTTCTCATAAGTGCATGTTAGTGTACCGGTTAACCACACATGCTCCACTAACGACTTTGAGGATGCAAATATCACAATTGCTATCTAGTTAAAATCTACTTAGTGAAAGTGTTTCCTCACCATCATTTTCATGAATCAGAGAGAAACCTTATGAAACTTATATTTTATGGTGTATGTGTTCTTATCCATGTTAATTTGTCAAAACCATAATCACAAGACACGGTTAACGACAAATCCAAACTCATATGGACTGAACTTAATCTGAATTTCTTGCCACCTGGCAGCTCGAGGGCCTGCCATTGCTTCCAAATTGTTATGCAACCAATTGAGAACGCTAAGAACTCATATGCAAATTCAACATTACCTGGAATGGGCACATAAATAGAAATATGTCAGCACGATATGTTACAAACCTCACATCGTGAGCTAGCGTTAAACTATAGGTTTTTATTCTTGATTAGATCTTGAAATTCTTTTCAAGATCTTTAAGACTCCCACTGTCCTTTTGACATATAAAGCTATCTTGCCAAATATTCAAGAGTTAGTGCAGATTCTTTGTCAAGACAAACACTTCACACAATTGGCCTAAGTTGGTCTTTGTTTTATCCAAAACATCACAACTTACCAATTTCAAATGTACAAGAGTAGGAAACTTTTACTCTTACATTTGAAAAGTGTTTAAAACCTTTCTTTAAGATATGTCACTCAACTTACAGTCTTGGAGTATGACTCTAAGACTTGTTTTTCGAATGAAGTATGAATCATCTTCTTGATTTGACCACTTCAACAATTCATAGCTCCTCTTCTTAGCTATCAAAATGCACTTAGAGGATGAATTGTGATAAGGTCTCTTAAACATTAAGATGATCATATAACATGATACTAAAGTACTCTCCCATCTTTTTAGATTCAAGAAACTTTTATCCTTCGGCCTAATTTGATTCTTCTCATTCGTTCTGCCATACATCGAAAAATTTTCCAATGTATCAGAATTACACTTAAACTTGTAAGTGTAACCATATTTACTAAACTTTAGTAAATCATGACGAATAGTCTTATAGATATTTTGTGGTAGACTTGAGCAGTGCACAAGAATGTGTACTCGATCCTTTAGTCCTTCACTTGACTCACATATACATGTGAACAAGGAACTAGTCTTAATTTTCCAAAGCTGAAATTTATCATTCATCATACTGTACAACTTGTATGATTCCAAGTTTCTATCCAACTAAAAACTTGGGTGATGAGAGGCTTTCCTTATTTGGTAAACTTAGACACTACCACAAACGAAAGAATCAAATTCATATTTCCATTATTGCTAGAAACATACAAACATCAAGTTTTTCATAAATGCCATTGCAAGGAGATATAAAATAATGTAAAACAAACTTTTATTTATTTATAAAATGCAGAAAAAAACTTTTCCTTACAATGCAACTTTAAATGAAAACTATGTTTTTACATGTTTCCTAGCAATCTATTATAACTCCTAAGAGTAGCTCAAGAATCCGATCTTCAATCAAGCAATAAAAATCCATCTTCGCGGTCAGATTCAACATACTCTTTCTTTAAGTTTCCTTCACTTTTCCTTTTATTCTTAAAACATCAACATGTGACCCAGTCATATCATGTAATAAGAATATTAGAATAGAAACTTACCCGAGTTAGATAGTGGAGTTTAACTGAAGTAGAGTCAAACTTATTGACTTTACCAGCCTTATGATCTTTCAGGTAAATTTGGCAGCTTCGCGACCAATGCCCTTTCCTTTTGGCAATAGAACCATATGGACCCTTTGGGAATGGCACATGGGAAAATCTCAGACTTAGCCTTTCTCTTTACCATTTGGTCAACCGAGTTGACTATGGCCAATCCCTTTACATAGGGAAGAGAAAGCTTTTACTGGGTATCCAATGCAACCATTGTCAATGTCCATTGAAGGTTTGGAAAGTTGATCTACTAATCAAATTCGCTCTACCAAAGCTCCAAATCATTGTTGATTCAGCAGTACCAAGCAAATAGATAAGATCATTAAGGGTCATGTCATAAACTATTTCATAGTAGTCTCAAAGGTAACCCACTATGTGACTTAGAAAGTGATTGAACATCCAACTTTCTTAAGACTTTGACACCCAACTCTCCTAGCTTGTCAATATGTGACTTCATCTCCAAGATGTGAGCGCACATAGACCTTGCTTGCCATTAGAACTTGAACGACCTTGAACTTGTGGGTAAGGGAGGATAATTGGAGGAGGTGGAGGAAGTGAAGTTCCAAGAGATTTGGGAAGATCATAGACGTTTGAACTAGACATATTTTGGGAGATATTCATGATAGTTGATTTAAAGTCCTTAATATAACACCCAATATGAAATATTAAGGTTAGGACCCAACACAATATTTTATAACTTGGAAGAGGGATGCTGTAATCCAAGCTATAGAGTATTTGAAGGTAGGCCAACGACGATTCACCAATTTCTACTATGAAAACGAAATAATTTAATTAGGTTTTACATGGATTTGAAACTCCTAGATCTTTTGAGATTCATTGAACTGTTCAATCGCATGTTTCAATCTCAAGTGTGCCCTTCAGGTTTTCTGACTGGGATGTCCAGGATCACAAAACAAGGTGTGAATAACCATGAAAAGATACTTGGTACCCTTAATATTTACCCCTCAATCGATGTGCCGGTTAACCACACACACTCCATCGATACTATGATAAATATTAAGTTACCCTTTTCCTACCATGTTAAATACGAGTTAGTGTGTCGGGTAACCACACACGCTCCACTAACTAACTTAAACAAAGTGCAAAGTGTAATTTCATGGATTATCACCTTTATTCACATTTTCCTAAAGTAACTAAGATTGGGAATTATAAAAAAAAATTAGTTACTTTATATTTATCATTAATACTTTTAATGATGGGAGAATTCTAGTCCTTGTCCTACCTGTTTGGCTAATGACCCTCGGCCAGTCAAGGAAGCGGTGGGTGAGAATGGACACCCATTAAACTGCCATTTTATAGGTAGTAACCTTATACCCCCCTATAGACCGGCTTCGTGAAAGAGGCCTACTAATGGTACGACGACTTGCTCTTATACATATATATAAATATTATAAACTTATAATATTATAAAGTATAAGGGTTGAATTTTAACTTTTAAAATTCTAAGGGCTTAACTTGGAACTAAAGTATTCATGAGAAAACTTTACAAATTCCAAAACTTGAGGGAAAGTTTTGAAAATATTCAAAACTAATTAATTCCATAACTTATGAGTTTAAAGTAGTTTTAATTAAAAACTCTTCAAGTTTCATAACTTGAGGACAAGTTATGGAAGACTTTAAACGATTAAAGAATGTAACTCTTCTTCTTTTGTAACTTATGGAACTAATAAAGGCTACACATTTTTATTATTTAATGAAGAGACTCTTGAACCCCCATAACTTAAGGACAAGTTATGGAGTCATAAAACCATTTAATGAGGACAAGACTCTTCATTTTGTAACCTTTGCCAACTTTTATGAGTTTTAAGATACTTAAATGTGACCTTTCATGTAACTTGAGGACAAGTTATACAAACACATTTTACAATCAACTCCTAGATTAAAATGGATTGAAAACACATAATCAATTAACTTTTCCTATTAATCTAAGCAACTCATAAGAACAAAGATAATTCATATCAAACTTTTTCATGTAATTAGCATAACTTTTAAACTAATACAAAACATGAATCTATTGACAATTATCTTTGAAATTGGATTAGCATGAACATTACCATATCAAAAACAAGTTTATAAGGTCAAAAAAAACTTATGGGAATGTTCCTAGTCCAATTCCAGTCAAAATAGTCGAATATATGTTGTCTGGGGTTCCAACTCGGCGAGTTTGATGCATTTTGCCTTGGACTCATCGAGTCCCTTTATGGACTCAGCGAGTCTGCTGTCAGACAGCAACAAAATTCGATTTTTCAGCCAAATTTGCAAGTATAACAATAAAACAAGCCTAGGCTTTGATACCACTGTTGGGTTTTGAGCATTCTTACACTCCTAAGTGTACATACAACCCTAAATACCTTGGATCTATGTTTCCTCTATTATACATGCAAATATGAATATTCCAAGGTATTACCCTATCTAGCATACAATCTTTGATACTTGGGTAATAAAATAGATAGAATACATACCTTTTTGATGTAACTTGCCTTCATGAAGCTTGAGTGCCTAGTGCCCCAAGTGTGACACCTCAAATGGTTCAAACAACACCATGAACACTTGGAATAACCTTGAGAATAAGGATACTTTGGTTCTCTCTAGTGAAATCGGCCTTGCCCTTTTGTGTACACACACTAGTGCCCATTTCACCAACGAAGGACATATTTATATAGTGTGTAGATTAGGGTTAAACCCTAATACCCATGACCTTTCATTTCATATGATCCATGAGTTAAACACTCCATGGACTATCCATGAAAGCTTGGCCCAACCTAAATGAACTTGGTCCATCACACACATATATCTAACAGTCCAAATTTAATTAGTTCCTTTTGATCACTTAATTAATTATTGATCAATACTAATTAAATAATATGATTATATATTAATGTATTAGAATTTATAATATATTAATACAAATCACTAGTATCCTTTTTCCTCATCTTGTCAATCCAATTGTCCCGATGCCATGCAACCTAAATGGACCATGTCGGGTCGGGTCAAGTCTTACCAATTATAGTTATGGATTTAGACATTAATCCAACAGTTTATACATAAATAAGGAAGGATTGACTCGACTACATGTAAAACCGATTTGAATTAGGAAAGAGATTAGCCATTGAAACCAAGAACATAGGGTCTGTTTTAAACCATATAGTGCCTTTTTAAACAGCATATGTGAGTTGGAAACAAGAATCGATGAAGCTCGGTGGTTGCTCCATAAAGACGTTCTAACTTAGGTGTCCATTCAAAAATGCATTGCTTACATCAAGTTGATGTAGCATCCATTTTTTGTGAACAAAAATAGATAGTAAAAGACATACGGTAAAAGCTTTCACTACATGACTGAAGGTGTGAGAATAATCAAGACCTGGAATTTGAGTAAAGCCTTGTGCAACGAGGTGTGCATTGTACCGATCTATGGAGCCGTCAGATCAATACTTAGTGCGAAAAACCCATTTGGAGCCAAAAATATTAGAAGAAACTTGTCTTGTAACTAGACTCCAAGTGATATTGTTATGAAGAGTTTGGATTTAAACGTGCATAACATTGAGCCACTTGGAGTGTTTTGTTGCAGTCTTGAAACTCTTTGGATCTTTATGGTAAGAAGATTCATGTGAACTGCACTAGAGTGGAGGGAAATGAAATCATGGAAGTGACACGACTTGTAGATGTCAGCTTTGTCGTAGGTTATCATCAGATGATTCGAGGTGGTAGTAATAGTAAGAGGTGGTAATGTTGAAGCATCAGTTGCTAGAGTAGCCAACTCATATACAGAAGTAGATGGTTCATGCAAACGAGTGGGTTCATGCATAAAAGCTTGTAATCCATCCGAGCAGAAGAGGCAAGGAGTCGAGAAGGAAGTCAGCACTTGATCGGTAGGAGAAGATGTAACGCTGGACTTTGATTGGGTCAGCAGTGTTGCACAAGATTCTTCAAAATTAGAGAAGAGAAGACTGGTATTTTTGAGTGGTGAGGTGTCCCCGGTAAATGGAAAAATAGTCTCATTAAACTTGGCATGGCCAGTGGTGTAAATCTCGGAGGTGGACATGTTGAGGCATTGGTAACCCTTGTATTGTGTGATATAACTGATAAATATGCATGGAACACTTCAACGAGCTAGCTTATGATCTGAATAATTCCTTAAATAAGGAAAAAACTGAGCAGCCAAAGGTGCAAAACATGAAAGTTTGGTTGACTATGGAACAGTAGCTCAAATAGCGATTTATCTTGTAACGCTATTGTGACTAACCGATTTATAATGTACACCATAGAGATAAAGTATTCAACCCAAAATGAATTTGGGACATTTGAAGAGCATAGCTAAGCCTATTTTGGTGATATGACAATGTTTACGCTCAATATGCCCATTCTGTTGAGGCATGTAAGGATAGGAAATGCTGTGATGAGTACCATTTTCAACAAAAAATGGTTTTAACATGGTCATTGAGAAACTCTCTGCCACCATCACTTTTGAAAAACTTTGACCTTGCATGAAAACTATGTTTGAACAAAAACCAAAAATTTTTGTAGAACTATGAAAAAGTCAAATTTGCGTTTAAAGGGATAAAACCAGGTGAACCGTGGGAAATATTTAACAAAGATGACATAATAAGCATAACCATCAGTAGATAAAATGGGTGTGTGTCCCCACAAATCACAATGTATCATATCCAAAACATGAAAAGAGCATTTTTCATTACTAGGAAATAATAGTTTATGACTCTTAGAAACTTCATATGAATAGCAAATACCAGGTTTAGGCAAAATAGAAGTAACAAAAAATGACCAAATTTATGTAATAAAGAAATAGTAGAAAAGGACACATGTCCTAAACGGTTATGCCAGAGCTCATATGATGCATGTAGTATAGTGGAATTTAGTTGAGCAACCAAAGCTTTATCACCATGCTCAAGCATATAGAGTCCACTGTCAACCTTGCACCTTGCTAGTACCTCCTTGCTTAGTTGTTTCTGAACGGCAAATTTATGATTAGAAAATAACACAGCAACTGGAGAATCAAGGGTTAGTTTACTTATATAAAGAAGTTTCTTGGTTAATTTCGGGACAACATAAAAATATGCTAAGTTGATGTATTTGGTAAGAGATGTGTTGCCAATATCAGAGATGTTGAGAATATTACCATTTCGAATAGCGACATGCTTAGTATATGGAGAAAGGGAGGTAGGATTGGCAGCTGATGGTGTCATATGTGCAGAAGCGCTAAATTCAACATGCCAATTTGAAGAAGTATCATTTGTGTTACATTTGGAAGCAAAGGCATGTAATGCCCCATTTCTGGTATGTGATTTAAATATAGTATTTTTCCTTTCTTAAGAGGTACTCGGCGAGTCAGAAGCCCGACTCGTCGAATAGAGTCGAGACTTGCACGCATTTTTAGTTAGCGACTCGACGAGTCCATATTTCGGACTCAACGAGTCCGCTTGTTTGGATGAAACCCTAAATCCCAGGGTTTGTCCCCTATTTAAACGACATTATAGCCTCCCACCCCAGCCTCCAGCACCTTTAGAGCATTCCCCTGTAAACCATAGCCCACATTGTTGAGCTTGAGTGTGTTTTTGCTAGCTTGGAAGCTTTGGAAGAAAAGGAAGCAAAGAAGATCAAGAGAAGGGAAAGGAGGTTCAAATTCTGGTCTCCATTTGCTGCAAACTTTGGTAATAAAGTTAACACCTTGCTTATTATTCCTTTAAACCCTCTTCTATGTTTGTTTATGCTTCTCTTGGAATGTTGGTTTGAGTCAAACTCGAATTTGAACTCTCCTTTGGATGGAAACATTAGATCTGGACATTATTGAACTCCAAGAGCTCAATATAGCCACCTTTGTGCAAACATAGCCTTGTTCCAAACCCTAAGTGCTTAGTATTGGATGATTGTGGTATTTTAGCCTCATTCTCTTGTGCATGCACATAAAGTTGGAAACTTTACGTGTTAAACCAGTCCTAGAAGCTCAGATCTATGATTTGGAAGCTCTAAAATCGACTAGAATCGACTGTATAATATTAGCATGCATGAGACTCGACGAGTTGCTCTTAGGACTCAGCGAGTCGGTTCATGCTCAAGAACAGACTCGATGAGTTGTTCATACGACTCGGCGAGTCACAGACTGGATGTGTTCATATGATAAAAGAGAACTCGACGAGTTGTTCATACAACTCGACGAGTCGGATGAAGTTAGACTCGATGTTAGCATCGAAGAAGAACTCGTTGAGTCTTTGCCAAACTCGACGAGTAGAAGCGGGTAGAGGATTAGAATGGATGATAGGGACTCGACGAGTTGGCGGCCCAACTCGGCGAGTCCAGACAACTGAAAGTTGACTTTTACTTGAAAGTTGACTTTGACCAAGAAGTTGACTTGACCAGGGGTAGTATAGTCATGTTACCCTGAGAATAGTTATCAGTATTTGATTTAGTATTTATGGGGTTGTAGCCAGGGAGTTCCGGAGCAGCAATCAACCAGCCCCAGATTTAGCATCACAGCAGCCAGCGTTACGAGGTGAGTTTTCCTTCCAGTAGTAACGGGTCTACGGCCACAATGTCGGCCCGTTTAGTTAGCAGTAGTTCCGGACTTCGGTCCGATGCAGTACTTCAGTGTGCTTGATGTCTTTGTGATTCAAGAATGTCTTTGTGTTATGTGTTCCGGACTTTGGTCCGATGCAGTATGTAGTTTATGTGTTGTGTTAGTAGATATGATTATGTTATGTTGTGTTCAGTCAGTTTCCAGACTTCGGTCTGATGCAGTTTCCGAACTTCGGTCCAATACAGAGGGCAAGGCCCTGGTTAGTTCCGAACATCGGTCCGATGCAGTTTCCGAAACTTCGATCCGATGCAAAGGGTAAGGCCCTGGATAGTTCTGGACTTTGGTTCGATGCAGTTTCCGGATTTTGGTCTGATGCAGTGGGCAAGGCCCGGTATGTGCTTTATATGTTATTGTATGGTATGTAGTAGTTTGGGGGAGCTTACTAAGCTTCGTGCTTACAGTTTCGATTTTGGTTTCAGGTACTTCAGCTAGCAAGGGGAAGGGCTCGGGATGATGGCATGGCACCCACCACAGTTTTAGCCTGGGAGTTAGACTCTAATATTTTATCATGATTTGACATCAGTTGTGATATGAGACATATTTTATGATATTTTGAGGCACATGGCTTATGGTTTTAATATATGATATTTTGATATTATGGTTTTAATAAGGTGTTAAAACAATTTTGGCTTGTATTTTTGGGATGTTTCAAGTTGGTATCAGAGCCTTGGTTTGAGGGATTCAGGCACACTTTCGGGTATGACTGGACTTAAACTAAGGAAATGGTAAAAGGTTTTCAAAAAGAAAAAAAAATGTTTTCAAAAGAATTTTTGAAAAAGAAACTTAAAGAAAAAGAGTTTTTGACAAAGAGAAATGGGTGTGGGGCTTGCGATCAGCCGACCTCAAGTAAGTACTCCCAAATTACCCATACAAGTTTACATTATAATTATCTGTTTTAGTTTCAGTAGAACAGCATGCTAGATTAGGACTAAGGATCTAGGAGGATGCCTTATGTTCCTGCTTTATGTGCTTCAGCTTCATGAGAATTGCATGCTAGTATTGAGTAGACAGTAGTAGGATAGCTTGTTAGGGTTATGCCTGATAGTATTAGCTAAGCATTGTATGCTAGTACACTTTCTCGTTATGAGGATAGATATGCTTGAGTAGTCTCATGTGTCTGAATGCTTCTTGTTTTGCGCTTTGTGGGACTCTGAGTGATGGGATTTAGCCATTTGGTGAATACGTCACCTCACATGTGATCAGGGTCGAATAATCTCAGAGTTCTGGATTTGGCCCTATTGCGCAGCTCTTGTCTGAGTCTAACCGTTGTAGGGACGAGTCTTCTACTCGAAGGATTATCTGAACCTTGTCACATGTGATGGTATTCAGGTGATGGCTAATTGGCATTACAAGGAGGCCTTCAGTAGCCGAGGACAGGTTTGTGCGGAGTCAGAGATTTCCTTAGGGCAAGCCTAGGATGAGAGTAGCAGAGTTCGGTAGCAGTAGTAGTGACTTGGTCGAGTCGAGGCAGCTTGTGAGGAAAGTACGGATAGATGTGGAAGGTAGTATGGGCCCGTACTACTGAAAGCAGAGGATCCATACTTGAATGAAGGAAGGCTGAGATGAGACCAGGAAACTGGTAGTAGTAGTTATGATCACTCGAGATATATCAGTGTTTCTGACGTTTATCATGGTGTTTTTTCAGAATGGTGGTTTTACGTCCTAGGCCAGCAGTCGACAGTTCAGGAGCCAGTGAGGGATCAGGATCAGGCTTGGGGACCGAGCATCTAGATGAGCAAACCAGAGAGTTCCTCACCTCAAAGGTTACTCGCACCATACTTGAGCAGACTCCTGTGATCTTCGGTTCGATCAAGGAGGGTATTTTAAAGTTGATGGACGAGAGGTTGAGCACATTCCGTGCTGGGGTGGAGGCCATGATGGGGTCACGCACACTCACCTTCAGGGAGTTCTGGGGTTGTGGAGCTCTAGACTATCATGGGGCATGGGACCCCATAGTGAGTACAAGGTGGTTGGCAGATGTCGCCAACGCATTCTGCACCAGCAAATGTCCCGAGGGGGACAAGGTCAGACTATCATCCTATCTTTTAAAGGACAGAGCACGTGATTGGTGGGAGGAGATTGGGCATGTCATCGGGGATGACGCAGCACTTCATGCGATGACTTGGGCTGATTTTACTACCAGGTTTAGAGCCGAGTTTGCACCGGTTATTGAGGTGCAGCAGTTAGCCAGGGAGTTTTAGGATCTCACCCAGACTATAGAGACAGTGGCGGAGATTACCGCCAAGTTTAGTGAGAGGGCTCTTCTCGTTCCTCAGTACGCAGCTGATGAGGAAATGAAGAAGGCCCATTATCATGAGATGTTGAGGAGTTATCTCCACCAGCTTGTGAGTCGGCCCAGCTGTAAAACGTTGGATGATATGATTACGAGGGCTCATGAGAGAGAGATAGATTTGGAGATGGAGAAGAAGAGGAAGCCAGAGGCGGCATCTGGCACAGGGAGTTTGGGCAAAAAGCCAAAGGTATCATGTCATAGATCTAGAGGACAGCAAAGCCACAGTCAGTGTGGCAAGTGTGGGAGATTGCACGATGGGGCGTGCAAGGCAGGTAGTACCGGTTGCTACAAGTACGGCCGGACCGGGCATATAAGTAGAGATTGTATAGCTACTACCACCACCACAACATCTTATCTGATTTGCTTCCATTGCAATCAGAAAGGAAATAAAAAGTCCTAGTGTCCGAGTTTAGCAGCAGCAGGGAAGGTGGTAGCACTTGCCCCTGCAACATTGAGGATTATAGACGGCCGTCAGGGCCGGAGTGAGACGCTAGTGGCGAAGAGTAGAGCTTTTCAGATGACGAAAGAGATGGCACGAGCGACTCCTGACGTGGTGGAGGGTATGTATCTTTCTCTTATCTCTATATTGATATTGATTGTTTCTCATGATTATATGTTTTCGTATAGGGTCGTTCTTAGTGAACGGCATTTCAGCTACAATATTGTTTGACTCGGGGGCTACCCGATCATTTGTCTCACTTGCGCTTAGCAAGAGGTTTAGTAGAGCTCCGGGGGGGGGGGGAGCTGGATTTTCCACTTGAGGTTGAGATAGCGGACGACAGGACCGTCATTGTCACAACTGTAAATTTTGAGCCATGTAATCTATACATTCAAGTTAATGTGAATCAAAAACTTCAAGTAAATACAACATGCTAGAACTACAAATAGTCATCAAACAATTGGAGACCCTAGAAGTTCTTGTTAAGTCTAATTTAGGCTAGAACTTCCTTATTGGATCCAAATGGGCCAATAAGCTTCCAATTAGACTATCATGGGCTTAGAACCCTAATTGGGCTCTAATTGGACCCACTCTTATTTATTTTAACATTTTAGGTCATGTTGGGCCTATAATGAAATGAATTGGAAGATTTGGGCCAAGGATAACCTAAACTAGCCCAACAAAATGTAAAAATCATATTATATTTTTTTTGGGCCAAAAATCATTCAACTTAACTCCTATGTGGGCTTAGGGGCAATAGAGCCCAAAAATCTTTTCTTCCTTCCCAAATTTCGGCCCAAGAAAAGCCCAAGAGGAGGAGTTGACTATTACCATGCCACCTCATTTTTATCTCTTGGTTTTCCATGCAACATGTCTCATATCTCTATGCATGTATCACTTCATGTCTATTTCTCTCTCTTTCTTCTTGCTCTCGGCCAAACACAACACACACACACACACAAATATCTCACAAACACTCTTTAGATTACTCAAGAAACCATCCTCCCTCTTCACTTAAAATCTCGAAACTTTGCTTGTGCATCAAGAGGATTTCAAGAAAATATCATCACTTCTTGGTAAGTTACACATATCTAAGGAATTTATAACTCTTTTTCTCATTATTAGATCCTTTCTCTTAAACAATTTTGGTAATCATGCTCCTAGAAAGCTCCTTAAACTCGAGATCTACATCAAGGAAAGCTAGGGCCGAAAATCACTTCATTTTCCTTCCATTTTCTTTGCAAAACCGAGCCCCCACACCCAAGGTGAGCTTCATACCCCCTATTTTCTGTTTTTATGAGTTTTGTGGGGGGGGGGGGGGGGGGGGGGAATACAAGTGAAAGTGTAGATCTATATGTGTTTGTATGCCTTGTATGATTTCCATGCTTATATGTATGCTTATATGTGTTTTAATGTTGGATCTAGCCATTTAACCCCTCAAAACCGAGATATAATTCATGTTTTATGATTTTAGCTTCAAGTATGTTTCTACATAATAAGTGATACAAGAAAAATAGCTAAGTGGTTAGCAACAATTTTCTTTAAGCTAAAAACACACATTTTGGGCCAAAAATGTGAAAAATACAAAATTAAGGGCCCAAATTGACATTTCACAGATTCTGATGGATGAAATGTGCCAAAACAGTTTCCATAAAACTATTTCTGGAATTATATTAAATTAGAGGATTAAAAACATAAATTTCAAGCTTATTGGGCTAAAAATGAAAATTTCGGCCCAAGGAGGCCCATTATGCGAATTTTTCTGTTTTGGAGGGCCAAAACTGTGAATTTCTATAAAACAGTGGACTATAAGTGTCCCAAATCCTTTTCAAAGGTTTAAAATGCTTTTTAAATTTAAAAAGGACCAAAGTTGCGAAAATTTTCCAATTTGGGCCAAAATTGTCAAAATTGCGAAAAGAAGGGCTAAAACCGAGAAAAACTGCATTTTCAGGGACTTAAACTGTTTTCTATGAAAAATATGCTGGAAAATATTAATTTCAATAATTTTTGGTGTTAAAATGACAAGAAAAATAGTTTAAGGACCAAACCGGGAAATATTACAATGAAAGGGTTGAAAATTGAATTTTTACAAATAATGAGGGGCTGAAAACAGAAATATTTCAAGGCTAATTCAATATGTACAATTTGATCAAACAATGATACCTCGACTATCGACGAAATACAACTCATTACAATACCAAAAGTCGTTGTTAAACGAATTGGCTCGGTCTCGAGCCAATGGAAATCTACAACTACTAACTCTTCGATACATACAAATAACGATTGGTAATACATATACATACGAGTGTGCACAGACGTCTACGCACCATCTTCGGGCCCCAAAAGTGTAAAATCTTGCTTGTTGGGCCTAGCTAGCCCAATGACCTGATCTTAAGGCCCGAAGACACATATTTTCTACGGAGTGTTGAGTTTTACCGACTTGGCACAACGTAGAGTGACTTTCAATGGCTTGTACCACTGGTCCCCAAGGGTCCATGGTATTGCTAGAAAAGTCTGCATATTTTACGAGGCGGGTCGGGGACCCCTCGCACGCATATTTTCCCCAACCGGTTAATGGAGTCATCGGGGTCTTCGTGACCTCTTTCTCTTCGGATGTGGGACTACACCTTGTCCGGGCGATTGGATAACGCGATTAGTACTGACGACGCCTTCGGGAATCGTTGGTATATCTACAAACTGGGCGTTTGCGTAACGCGGGTTTGTAGTAAATAATCCTGCTCGAGAACCTTCCAACGTCGCCTGGGACTGACACTGCTATTTTCGTAATGGTTTCAACGCTACTTAATGGATTCCAAAAGAACTAGGGGAACATCGGGTTTCCCTAGGGTTTTTATTACATACAGATTTGAAACGCATACATCTTCAATGAACATTTTTTTTTACAAGTATAGAAACAAACAAGCATACCTATGGATCTTCACAAACGTTTTCGAAAGCTTTTCTTTTCAGAAAATATCGGATTTTCTGGTGGTTTTTCAAGCAAAACAAACATTCGATTTCAAACACTACTTATGAACTCACCAACATTTCATATGTTGACGTTTTTCAAAATACTTGTATTCTCAGGGAACCAGTGAATCAAGGGAAATCATATCCAGTGACGGTTGCAGTTTAATTTTGAATGAATGGAACAAATTAATTTTTGTGAATGGAATGTTTTAAACAATGTATGACATGTAAACACTACTGGTTGTAATATGAAATGAATGGTGACGAATGTTGTTATGTTTCATATATATTCAATGTTATGGTATTCAATTGAGTCACGACAGCCCCCGGACGTTTCCGCCGTCTGGTTCGGGGGTGTGACAGTCATGGTCACGAGAGTACATAGGGGGTGTTCGTTGAAGTTATTTGATGAGCAGTTTTCAGTGGACTTGTGTCACACCCCAGTAAAGCGGAAACACGAGGCATGGCAGTGTAAAGGGTTTCATAGCAAAAGTTAAAAGACAACACCAACCATAGTATTAAAAATCATTACAAATTTCAATAGGTTTGAACAATTTTTAAAAGAAATTACAATGTAAATTGAAATACAACACATGCGAATGCTCCTAAAAGTGAAGTGTCCCTAAGTGCCACTTACTCGATGATTCCTGAAAAAGCATGTAAAACGAGCGTCAACTATAAAAATAGTTTGTGAGTATTCACAGATCAAAAATAATATTGGTTTCAAGAATCGAATTAAAAGTTTTGATAAAATTTCCATAAATAAAAGTATATTGCTAAAATGAATTTTTCAAGAATCGAAATAATATTCATTGTTACAAGGAGCAAACAATTTCATTGCTAAAACAAGTATATAAGTCTTCGGAAATAAAATTTTGTTGCGATAATGAGAAAAAAAGTTTGTTGCTATAATAAGCATAAAAGTTTCATTGCTAAAATAAGTATACAAGTTTCATTTCAAAAATAAGTATACAAGTGTCGTTGCTAACATGAGAATACAAGTTTCATATGTGCATAAAGATTCGTATGTGCATCAAGTTTCCATAAATAGAAATATATTGCAAAAACGAGTAAATAACTTTGCATAAACAAAGTTCGTTGTCATCATGAGAGATAAAGTATGTTGGCCAAATGAGATGCAACGTTCATATTCTCATGGGAAATAAAGTTTGTTGCTAAAACGAGATACAAGGTTCATATGTGCATAATGATTATACCACGAGTTCACAACCCAAGCCTAATGACCGAGGGTGCCCTCTTCTATGTCTATCGCTAACATAGGGAAATATGGTAAAATGCACTCAAGCGAATCGTGCGAGTGAGGAGCTGTCTACCTCCTAATAGCGTTATCCATAATAACCATAGGCTCAAATGAGTTAATGAGTTGTGTGAAATGATTCCAGGGACTTAAACGCAATAAAGCCTCATGAATTAACAATAGCGTACACATACATAGCAACATATAACAACCAATTTTGATACAAGTCAAATTAAATACAATGAACATAAATAGTTTTGGACATTCTTTCCACCCCAAAACAAAAAAACCGAAAATAGGGGGAGTCGTGAATACTCACAATATGCATTGAGATGATGCAAATGGTACCTTCAACTACAATCCACTTGTAGCACTATCAATTCCTACACGATGTTACACACTAATGAGTCTCTAATAGAAAGCTAACACTAGTATACTTGCTACTACAATAGAATTATGCCAATATTGTGTCAAAATTTAATATTGATAAGTTACATACATTTTTCTGAAATTGTGAAGTTTTATATCTCATGTGATTAAGACAATTTTGGATATTAATTTTCCAGATTTTTGTAATAACAATTGAGGGTATTTCAACACATTTAAATGTGTTTTAAGCTCTTAAAAAGCCAAAGTATTATCAAACAGTTTCCAAAAATTCTCAAACTTTTTATTTTGATTCTAAAAACAGTAGAGGGCTTCCATAAATTTTCCTTTCAATTTTTTATATGATTAACTATTTTTCCAAAATTTTAAGCCTTCATAACAATATAAATTTGTGAAAAATAAAATCCAGATGATAAAAACTCCTAAACTTTTTATAATACTTCCATTAGATATAATTAAGCTGGGAAAAATATAAAACTGGATTTACAAACTATTTAACCCAATTTTATGATTTTTGAGAATTTATTCTAACAAAAATTGAAACAAATAGAAAAACGTTTCCAAAATTACCCAAAATTTTGGTATTAATGTACTAAACATTATTAAGCTGGAAAAAAATATAAAAATAGATTTATAAACTGTTTAACCGAATTTTATTATTTTTGTGCATTTATTCTAATAAGAATTGAAATAAATACAAAACTGTTTCCAAAATTTCCCAAACCTTTTGTAACATTGTTATTATACAATTAGAAGATGTGAAAAATATAAAAGATATTTTTTAATTTGTTTTTGCTATTTTTCTTTGTTTTATTCTCTTGAATAATCATTAATTGATGAATAATTATTAAACAATTAAAGTAAATTACTAAATTTTTTTCAAACTTTATTTGAAGTGTAAATAATCGGGTAAAAATCCCAATGGTGATTTTTATATAGTGTAATCCAATTTTGTGGATTTAAATGTATTTAATCTTGGAAAATAGGAGAAAAATAGTATATGGAATATAAAAATCATAAAAAAATTTATATAGTGTTCTACTCTATCTTAAGGTATTCTGGTAAGTTGTCATGAATTTTGGATGAGTAGAAATATTTTTCCCATTATTACTACATTATAAATACAAAAATTTAGGAAAAATAGTAATGCATTATGAAAAATTCTGAAAATAGATTTCTTAGTCGTCTGCATAGGGTAGGAGCTGCGAAAAATATTATATAGACTTTTAAAATTTCTTAAGGTGGTTTTTTGATTTATTTGAACTAAACAAAAAGAAAATCCAAAACCATATCAAAAAGTAACAAAAATCGATGAAATTCACTGAGATGTCATCATTTACCTTAGGGTTCATCCACTAATTTATCTAGGATTTATAGACCTTAGAACTTATTTTATATGAATTATTGACCTAATTTATTGCAATAAATATAATAATTCTATAAAAATGAATTATTTTTCTGAAAATTTGTAGAACATCTCATTTTGTTGGTGGAATATAGGGAAAAATCGGATTTGATCAGAAAACTTGTTTTAGATATTTATTTGGGAATAAATCCTTTATAAACCCATTTGAAAGCTTTTTAACAACATACTTTGATGATCAAGCCTCTAAGCTTGAAGATCATCACATGCATGTTTGTTTGAAGATGATTCATGATTTTGAAATGTTCAAAATTCGTTTTTGAAAGAAAACTTTGGATGCATTGGTGTTTTTCCACCAAAACATGTAGAAAAGTGCATTTCCATGGTTTTGACTTATGTTTAGGTCATGGATCTTAACCATTTTGTAACATGCAAGATGTTTTTGGTGAAAATCTACCAACATCATCATCAAAACTGAAGTGAATGAATATTCACACAAATTTTCTAAGAGAATGGCATAGAAGAAGAAGTAAATGCAAGAAAAACCATGAAACTTGAAGGAAAATGAAAGGAAATCGTGTTCTACCTTAATGAACACCACTAGATGATGAATATTTTGAGCATCATGAGTGTTCTTGGACTTGTTTTCTGGAAATTTTCGTGGTTCCTAGAGAGAGGAAGAGAAAAAAAAAGGAGTGGTGAAGGTAGAGAGAAATGAGAGAAAATGAGAGAGAAAGTGTAGTGTGAGAGAGAGAAAGGAGTGATTATGTGTTTTGGGAAGAGGGGAGGTGTCTTGGGAAGAGGGTGGACGGTTTTGAGAGTATTATGCCCTCCTTACCTTTTAATTTTATAAAAAATTTCAATTCTTTTATAAAAATATCAATTTTTTTTATAAAATATACACCCTAACCAAGTTTTTGCTCATGGAACCTTGATTTTTGACTTATAAATTAAGGGTAAATGTTAATGACTTAAATTTTTTATTTTCCTTGATTATATTTCCTTGAATTTCATTATTTTAAGATAATATTATAAGTTTCATAACTATTTTTATAAAATTCTTGAGGTTAAACTTTATAAAATTTAGGTTTTAGGCCTTTTTGGGTTTTGGAGTTTAATAAACTTTGAATATCAAAATAAATTGAATGTTTGAGACTTCAAATTATCTTATGGTATTATAACTCTTTTATAGTTATAAATAATGTTTGTAATTTATTTTTATCAGTTTATTGGCATTCTATGTAGTGATTCCGAGATTCAAGCGAAATTGAGGAATCAAGTATACTAGTCCTAGTCTTCAACTTTGACTTAAGTTTCTATGATACATTGACCTAATTTCTACCACTAGGTCAAGTTGATGTGTATATATGATTCATGAAAAGGTGTTCGAGTCAAAGAGTGACCCGAATATGGATAGCCTCTACAGTTAAGTAGTAGTAGAATTCACATACCAATGTGAAATCCAAGCATATTATCCATTGTTTCTAATTGTTTCCAAGTTTCTAGTAGGTTATAACTTAGTTTCTAGTTACTTTGTCTAGTATGTGTCATGCCAATACGTGCAACTAAGTTTACTCAAATCTAGAACCGACTCAAATTTTGACAGTTGTCACAACTTGGTTCCTATTCCCCAACGAGGGAATAAGGTTATAGTGGCCATGGATTGGCTGAGCCCCAATGGGGCAGTGATTGATTGTGAGCTGCAGTTAGTGAGGGTTCGCACTCCCAGTGGGGGAGAGTTAGTGATTCAGGGAGAGAGGCCACAGCGCGGACCAGTACTTTGTTCAGCAGCGAGGGCGAGATGCTACGTTCAGCAGGGTTGCACAGGGTACATCTGTTGGATTAGTGTCTAAGTCTATAACTATTTTGGTATGTACTTGACCTGATTATGAGCATGGTCCTTTTGGGTTGCCTTCACCATAGCAATATGTAGGATGAATTAAGGAGAGAAAGGTTTAATTATGAGTTATTAATATATTATGAGAATAATATATTAAAGGAGAAATCATATTGTTTAATAAATATTAGTCAAGCATTAATTAATAATTAATTTTGTGGCTAAAGGAGATTAATTAAACTTAAAAGATTTATTGTGTAATTATAAGATAATTACATAGATGGGCTAATGGACTCCGTAGAAGGTGGAGTGGATGAATTATATGGGGAAGCCCATAAGGATTCGTCCAAGGCTTCTAAAGAAGGAGTCAATGGGCTGCTTACGGCTTAAGCAGTCAAATTAGGGTTTCCTTGTTAGATAACCCTAATTGCCTACCTATTTAAGGAGCCCCTAAGCCCCAAAAACGTGGTGAATGATTCCGTTAGGGTTTCTGGACGATTTTGGTGCTCCTTCCTCTTCTCCTCTTCATCTTGTTGCTTAGTGGTGTTTGTGACTCCATTAGAGGTGCAACACTTGAGGCACTAAGCTTTCTAAAGCCAAGGAATTTATTGTTATTGCTACATAACAATCAAGGTAAGATCTAAACCCTAATTCATATGTTAATTTGATTTCTAGTATGCTAGATCTAGGGTTTGCAAGTCTTGGAAGTTTATTGCATGTCCAAAGTAGAAAAACTAGATCCAAGCAATTAGGGTTACATGAACCCCATAGGATTGATGTTATGCTCAAAACCCATCAGTGGTATCAGAGCCTAAGTCGTTTTTCTATTAGAATAGATGCATAATTGGGCTGCCAAAGATCTGAAAATCGAATTTTTTTGCTCACTGTCTGATGAACTCGCCGAGTTGCTCTATGAACTCGACGAGTTGCATGAACTCAACGAGTTCCAAAGAGGACTCGACAAGTTGGATGTTCAGCTGACGAGATTTTCGATTATCTGGCCAGATTTTGTTAAGGATAATTACCAAAACTTGTTTTTATTGCCTAAAATCGATTTTTTATGTTTGGAATGTTTATCCTTATCAAAATTAATGGATTTGGTTAAATATGGATAATATAAGATTATTATTAGATGAATATTTGACCTCGTAAGTTTGAAAAGTTTCAAGTTACACTCTTTAGGTTTTATAGTTTAAATTTGAACTTAAAAGTTTTTGTTTTTGAAATTTAAATAGTTAAACCTTACTGTTTTGAAAGGTTTCAAAACTTGTCCTAAAGTTTTGGAATTCAAATTTTGATTAAAAATTTAATTTTGAAATATTTAAATTCTAAACTCTAAGTTTGAAAAAGTTTTAAAACTTGCCCTCAAGTTTCGGATTTTAAATTTTAATTAAAAGTCTTAATTTGAAATATTAAGATCTAAAAACCCTAGTATTTGAAAAGTTCAAATTACACCCACACGGTTTTGTTAAGTTAATTAAAAGTTTAATTAAAAGAGAAAGTTAATAAAACCCCCTAGTATTTTAAAAGTGTAAAATACAACCTATACTATATATATGTAACATTAAAAGTCTAATATTATATATATATATATATATATATATATATATATATATATATATATATATATATATATGAGTAAAGAGTCAGTCTTACCGTTAGTAAGCCTCATTCACGAAGCTGGTCTATAAGGGGTGTTTAAGGAAATTGCCTATAAAATGGCGATTGAATGAGTATCCACTCTTACCCACCGCACTCTTGACTAGTGGAGGGTCGTTAGCTGAACGGGTAGGATAGGACAGAAACCTTCCATTATAAGTATAATGAAGCACAAAGTAACTACATGCTTTTTCAAATTCCCAAATCATAGTTACTTTAGGCAAAATGTGAAATTATATGCTAATCAATGGAATTACACTTTGTACCCTTGTCAAACGTTAGTGGAACGTGTGTGGTTAACCGGTAGACTAATTTGGGGTTGACATTGGTGGCGAAGGGTGGCTTGATGTTTATCATAGGTCAATGGAGCGTGTGTGGCTAACCGGCACATTGATTAGGTGATAGTAGCATTGAGTGCACCATGTGATTCGCATGGTTATTCGCACCTTGTTTGTGATCCTCTGCATCCCAGTCGCAAACTTGAAGGGCATAATTCAGATTAAACATGCCATTGAAAAGTTCAATGAATCTCAAAAGATCTAGGAGTTTCAATTCATTTAAAACTTAAATTTCTTTTTCGTTTTTCGTGGTGGAAATTGGTAAATCGTCATTTACCTACCTTTAAATATTTTGCAACTAGATTACGGCATCCCTCTTCTAGGTTGTAGAGTATTGTGTTGGATCCTAGCCTTAATAATTCATTTGGGTGTTTTATTAAGGACTCAATTAACTTAAATTGATTTTTTTTCCCTTTTTGTAGATGTCAAACAACTATGATTTTCCTAAATCCCTTGGAACAAATTTTCCAAACGAAGATGATATTCCACGATATGATCGAGGAACAAGAAATCATGCTTCACTTCCTCCACCTCCTCCAATTGTTCTCCCTAACCCACAAGTTCGAAGGCTTGAAAAGTTCAAGCTCACTCAAGCCCTATTGGCAATTAAGCACGAAGATGGAAAGTCTGTATGTGCACACGTCTTAGAGATGAAGTTACACATTGATAGGTTGGGTATGCTGGGTGTTGTCATCCCCAAGGAGTTGGCTATTGACTGGGTTCTTCAGTCACTTCCTGAATCATATAGTGAGTTCGTTAGAGAGTACTATATGATGGATCATGACGTGACCCTCATTGATCTCACCTATTTGCTTATAGCTGCTAAATCAGCAATGATTTGGCGTGTTGGTCAAGCAAATTTGTCTGGTGAATGAAACTCCCAAACTTCAATGGACATATAAAATGATGACACTGGAGATCCAGAAAAGGTAAACTCTGAGATAGTTCCTTGTGTCATTCCAAAAGAGTCCATTTGCTTTTATTGCCAAGAGAATGGGCATTGGAGATGAAGTTGCCCTATTTACCTGAGAGATCTAAAAGAAGGGAGAGTCAAGACGTGTGGCTCCACTTCAGGTAAAATCCATTATCTAACTCTTTTAAGTTCCTATTCTAGATTCTTAATACATGATGTGTTAAGATTACATTTTGATGTTTTGTAGGATCGAAGAAAAAGAGAGGAAGCTTAAGGGA
Source organism: Lactuca sativa (assembly GCF_002870075.4). Taxonomy (NCBI): domain Eukaryota; kingdom Viridiplantae; phylum Streptophyta; class Magnoliopsida; order Asterales; family Asteraceae; genus Lactuca; species Lactuca sativa. Next base: position 113,999,585 of record NC_056628.2, read on the forward strand.
AGAAGTGAGTTGAATCTAATCATGAAGAAATGGATTTTGATCGCATTGCTTGAAGATTAGATTCTTGAGCTAGTACTTGGAGTTAGAATAGATTGCTAAGAAATATGTAATAACATAGTTTTTCAATTGAACTGCATTGTAAGGACAAATTTTTTTCCGCAATAAAATGAAAATTTGATTATATCTTATTTATTTATCCTTGCAATGGCGTGTATGAAAAATTAATGTTTGAAAGTTTCTATTATTAGCAATAATGGATTTGATTCTTAATTATGTTATTTCTAGAAATGTCGAGAATTTACCAAATAGGGAGAGTTTCTCATTGCCCAAGTTTCAATTTGACAGAAACTTGAAATCATACAACTTGATTGCGTGATGAATGAGAAATTTCATATTTGGAAATTAGATTAATTCTTTGACAGAGTGTCAAGTGAAGGACTAGGAGATCGAGTACACAAGATTGTACGTTGATCAAGTCCACCACAAGAGTGATAAAGATATTCGTCATGATTTACTAAAGTTTAGTAAATATGAATATACTTATAAGATTAAGTGTAATTCTGAGTTGATTGAAAAATGTTTCAATGAATAGCAGAACGAATAAGAAGAATCAAGTAGGTAGAAAGATAAAAGCTTCTCTGTTCTAAGAAGAAGGGAGAGTACCTTTTATTGTGTTTTATGATAAGTCTTAATGATTAATAACCATATCTCAATTGATCCTCTAAGTGAGTCTTAGTGCATTTGTATGTTTGAGAAGAGGAATCGAGAATTGTGGAAATGATTAAATCAAGAAGTCAATCAGACTTCATTCCAATATCAAGTCTTAGAGTTATACTCCAAGATTGTGAATTGAGTGACAAGTCTTTAGTTGGTTTATAACACTCAACAAATGTGGAATTGGAAAAAGTCTTCTTATTCCTACACATTTGAAATTGGTAAGTTGTGATGCCTTGGATAAGACAAAGACCAACTAGGACCAATTGTGTGAAGTGTTAGTCTTGATAGGATTTCGCACTAACTCTTGAATATTTGTTTTGTCTAGGAAAGGTTCCTGACAAGAGAATCATATATGTCAAGAGGTCAGTGGGAGTTTTAATGATCTTGAAAAAAGGTTTCAAGAACTAATCAAGAATAAACCTTATCGATCATCACTAGCACACGACTTAAGGTTTACAACTTAGTGTGTTGACATTATTTTGTTTCTGTGCCATTCCAATTGAGTTAATTATGTATGTGAGTTCTATGAGTTCTCATTTGAATGCATAAAGACAAAGCACCTTGATCGATGGAAAGTACATTGATATGTAAGGATAAGTTGCTAAACTACTTGGAAGACATGGTGGGCACTCGTGTTACCATAAGGCAAGAAATCAAGATTAAGAAATTTCAATCCATATGAGATTGGATTTGTCGCAAACTTTGGTTTTGGCAAATTCAAATGGATAGGAACTCATACACCATAAAATCTAAGTGTCATAAGATTCTCTCCTTCATGAAAATAACTGTGAAGAAATGTTTTCACTAAGAGAGATTTTGAGAAGATAACAATTGTGAAAATTGTATTCTCAAATTCGATTATGGTTACGTCGTCCCTTTCCATAGTTCGAATTGTGATATTTGGCAATTAGTCTAACATTTGGGACTTATTGATATAAGTTCTGAATTGTTTAGACACACATATGATCTATCTAAGGCAAAGGCGTATAAGTTTAAGAAGCTTAGATAAAGGCTTATCGAAGCATCTGGTATTAGAAATATGAACTTCAGAAATTCAATAGGCATTGCTTTCTGGAAGTTCAGCTGTTTTTTGAATACATGTCAAAGCTAGTGGGAGAATAAGTGTTATGCTTATATGATAATAATCATCATGATAGTAGGAGCATAAGTGTTATGCTTGTATGATTATTATAGCAAGTATTGCAAGTTAGAAATATTAATTATAGAAAAACAAAGATTCAATTTGCAAAGTTGCATGGGTTGAAAAGTTGTTTTGCTATAATTAAGGGAGAGAGTATTATACTTCGTTTCAAAATCTAAAGCTTAGATTGAGAAATTTTAATATTTTTTGGTCAAAGGATGCATAGTGTGTTCTTAAATTTCGATTATGATTACGGGATCCCTCTTCATAGTTCGAATTGTGAGAATGTGACACATAAAATATTATGGCAGAAGATTGATTAAGTATCATATCTTTATGTAAGACATTATGCATCGTGTCCCATACATTTCGAGTATAGGATCGATTGCAAATGCTATAATATTTGACCATTCTAAAATTTTCCAAATGTCTAGCGCATTAAGAGGGAAAAAGGACTAGAATCGGTTTTGACTAAAATAATTAAACAACTATCAAAGGACAATCCAAAGTTCGTTGAGGATTGGTCGTTTGTGAGTAGTTGGAAGTATGGTATTTAATGGACCATATCGACATTATTATGAATAGATAAGATTCTATTAAGAATGAGTTGTCATATGGAAAATATGGAAATGTTTCCATATTGGGAGTTGGATGTTGAGAGCCTATGTCCAGTTAGAAACTTTTATGCAAGAAGGATGTTCAAAGGAATGTACTTTGAATGTGAGACTTTGCGTCTATGGAATTGTCTTGTAACAGTTTCTGATAGAGTACTTTGTAATTTCGTTGACCAAGTCTTGGTGACTTTTGTGCTAGGACTTTGTTAAAGGATCATTGCATAAAATGTTAGAATCTAGCATATTATAATAGTGGCAAGAACCTTGTGTTCATACACTAATGATAAGGATTAGGAATTGTGAAATGAGCATCATTGGAAAAAAAATTTCAATTGATCTATTTCACAAAGTAAGGACCATAGGAAACATAGTGTGCACGTTGGGTGCATGGGACAGCTATTGTTGTAATTTGAGTAATAAGTTGATTTTCTGAAACAGTAAACAATGAACCTTGAGTAATCAATATGGTGGTTAAATAGAAATGTTTTATTTACTCTCACAAGTTTGGGGCCGTATAGGATTAAGTATTATTGTTGTGTTTCAGTTTGCATGTTTTGACTTCTAGAATAACTGGTTTATCCGTACCTCCACAGTCGATCATACTCTAGAAGTAGGTATAAAGCAAAACTGTCATTGTCTGAAAGAGTTTAGACATAGAACAAGTTTGTTGCAGAGTTCATGAGTGCTTTAATAATATTATAGTATTGGATGAAACCCACGCTCACTTGGATCACTTCATGGATTTATCATGGGTGATTAGTGAGATGATAATATTGTATATTGTTGAAATCGAGACGTGTGAGTTGTTATTTGCTGGTCGGTTGCACATTGATAATAAGTAAACGCACCAGTAACTTGGTGTTATAAAACTTATTGTTGTGTGTGATTTGATGAGTGAGTACAATCGAGCATTTGAGTCAAATTTTATCCATTCCTTTTACCCAAAGTGGGATAAAAGCAATATATGTGGGCCTCTCGATGATTTAGTGATGACACCTAAGCGCTTGGCCAAGCCGAGACTAAGTTGATGTGTTCAATTGTAGTCTGTTGTCAATCGTCATAAATCAGAATTCGGGAAACAGTATAGAGAAAATGATTAAAATTCATGTCTTATGTCTATACGATATATTGAGAATGGAGGAGTATATGATCCCTTATCTAAAGGACAGGCGTATCTAATAAGATCAGAGTTGACAGCGGCTTTTGAAAGCTACGATTGTTGATCAGGTTCTGAAGTTATACAAAATAGCTATTAGACTTATCCAAGTGGGAGATTGTTGGATTAGTGTCTAAGTCCATAACTATTTTGGTATGCACTTGACCCGATTATGGGCATGCTCCTTTTGGGTTGCCTTCACCATAGCAATATGTAGGATGAGTTAAGGAGAGAAAGGTTTAATTATGATTTATTAATATATTATGAGAATAATATATTAAAGGAGAAATCATATTGTTTAATTAATATTAGTCAAGAATTAATTAAGAATTAATTTTGTGGCTAAAAGAGATTAATTAAACTTAAGGGACTTATTGTGTAATTATAAGATAAATGCATAGATGGGTTAATGGACTCCATAGAAGGTGGAGTGGACGAATTATACGGGGAAGCACATAAGGATTCGTCCAAGGCTTCTAAAGAAGGAGTACATATGCTGCTTAGGGCTTAAGCAGTCAAATTAGGGTTTCCTTATTAGATAACCCTAATTGCCTACCTATTTAAGGAGACCCTAAGCCCCAAAAACATGGTGAATGATTCCCTTAGGGTTTCTGGACGATTTTGGTGCTCCTTCCTCTTCTCCTCTTCATCTTGTTGCTTAGTGGTGTTTGTGACTCCATTAGAGGTGCAACACTTGAGGCACTAAGCTTTCTGAAGCCAAGGAATTGATTGTTATTGCTACATAACAATCAAGGTAAGATCTAAACCCTAATTCATATGTTAATTTGATTTCTAGTATGCTAGATCTAGGGTTCGCAAGACTTGGAAGTTTATTGCATGTTAAAAGTAGAAAAACAAGATTCAAGCAATTAGGGTTGCATGAACACCATAGGATTGATTTTATGCTCAAAACCCATTAACATCGACTATGTTATAGATGCCCGGGAGAAGGGTAAGGCGACAGTTGGTGACGTACCAGTAGTGCGAGAGTATCCGGACGTATTCTTGGGGGACTTACCTGGGATACCTCTAGAAAGACAGGTCGAGTTTCGGATTGCCCTGGTTCCTGGTGCGGCTCCGATAGCCAAGGCACCGTATTGGTTGGCTCCTCCAGAGATGTAGGAGTTGTCTACACAGCTGCGGGAGCTACTAGACAAGGGTTTCATCAGACTGAGTAGTTCACCATAGGGAGCCCCGACCCTATTTATAAGGAAGAAGGATGGGTCGTACCGTATGTGCATAGATTACCGGGAGCTGAATAAGATAACGGTGAAGAACCGATACCCACTCCCGAGGATAGATGACTTGTTTGACAAGCTTCAGGGAGCATCTTGGTTCTCCAAGATTGATTTGCAATCAGGATATCACCAGATGTGGGTCAGGGAGGAGGATGTGCAGAAGACCACTTTTAGGACCTGATATGGTCATATGAGTTTGTGGTGATGCCGTTCAGGTTCACCAATGCTCCTGCGCATTCATGGATCTCATGAACCGCGTATGCAGACCGATGTTGGATAGGTCTGTGATAGTATTCATTAATGACATCTTGGTTTACTCCAAGACTCAGGAGTAGCACGAGGAGCACCTGAGAGAGGTGCTAGAGAAGCTGAGGAGGGAGAGACTTTTCGCAAAGTTCTCCAAGTGCGAGTACTGGTTACGCGAGGTGCAGTTCCTTGGAGACCTCATCAACCGGAAGGGTATACTAGTAGATCTGGCCAAGATAGAGGCCGTGATGCAGTGGGAGGTCCCGAGGTCTCCATCTGAGATTCGACGCTTCATAGGATTGGCAGGGTACTATAGGAGATTCATCCAGGATTTCTCCAAGATAGCAGTTCCACTCACCCAATTGACCAAGAAGTCGGTGGTGTTTTGTTAGGGGACTAAGCAGCAGGCAGCATTTGAGACCCTCAGACAGATATTGTGCGAGGCGTCGATTCTTACCCTGCCGGAGGGTGTAGAGGATTTTATAGTCTACTGTGATGCTTCGATCACAGGTATGGGAGCAGTGTTAATGCAGATGGGGCATGTGATAGCAAAAGTTTACAAAAGTTTCAGGTACCTCATGATCACAAAAGTTTGAGGTACCTCATGGATTAGCCGAATTTGAACATGAGGCAATGCCAATGGTTAGACGTGGTAAAGGATTATGATTGTGAGATCCTTTATCACCCGGGTAAGGCCAACGTAGCGGCCGACGCCCTGAGCCACAAGGCGGTAGCAGCCCCAATCAGGGATATTTGTCTGAGGATGACAGTGATTACTCACTCCCTTGTTGGAGCAGATCAGAGAGGCACAGGTTGAGGGCCTGAAGGAGGAGAGGCAGAAGTGTGATAGGGTTGTGGGCCGAGTAGCTTCCTTTGACTGTGACAGTCGAGGATTGTTGACCCTTCATTGGAGAGTTTGGGTACCGTACTAGGGCGGAGTACGACAAGTGTTGATGGACGAGGCTCATAAGTCTCGTTTCTCCATCCACCTAGGGGCAACGAAGATGTACAGAGATCTTCGACCTGATTGTTGGTGGCCCTACCTGAAGCGGGACATAGCTTGGTACGTGGAGAGATGCCTGACCTGCGAGAAGGTCAAGGCGGAGCATCAGAGACCCCACGGAAAGATGCAGCCATTAGACATTCCCGTGTGGAAATGGGAGGATATCACTATGGATTTCATCACTAGGCTTCCCAAGACCGCACGTGGAGTTGATTCGATTTGGGTCATAGTGGATCGGTTGACCAAGAGCGCGCATTTCATACCAATTCAGGAGAGCATATCGGCCAAGAAGCTAGCCGATATTTATGTGCGCGAGGTAGTGGCACGGCATAGGGTGCCTGTATCAGTAGTATCTGATCGATACGTCTGGTTCACTTCCAGGTTCTGGAAGCGGTTTCACGATCAAATGGGGACTCGTCTTTATTTCATCACTGCTTTCCTCCCTCAGACGGACGGGCAGAGTGAGAGGACGATTCAGACTCTCGAGGACATGCTGTGGGCATGTGTTCTAGATTTTGGTGGCAGTTGGGATACATATCTTCCATTAGTGGAATTTTCGTATAACAACAGTTACAGCATTGACCGCCCTCCTTTCGAGATGCTTTACAGAAGGAAGTGTAGGACCCCGATTTGTTGGGGAAAGTTCTTTCAGAGAGTCATCGGAGTACGGAGGTGGTACTCAAGACCACAGAGTTGATCCAGCAGGTCCGTAGCAAGCTGCAGACTGTGCAGAGTCGGCAGAAGAGTTACGCCAACAGGAGGCGTTCGGACTTGGAGTTTCAGGTGGGTGATATGGTACTCCTGAAAGTATCACCCTGGAAGGGTGTTATCAGGTTCTGGAAGCGGGGAAAGCTGGGCCCCAGGTTTATTGGTCCTTTTAGGGATTCGGCCCGGGTGGGTCGGGTTGCTTATCGGTTGGATCTTCCAGCAGAGCTTAGGCAAATTCACAACACTTTCCATGTTTTCCAGTTGAGGAAGTGTTTAGTGGACAAGTCAGCAGTCGTGCCAATGGAGGATATTTAGGTTTATATCAGCCTGAATTATATTGAGAGACCAGTTGCGATCTTAGATCGGAAGACGAAGACCTTGAGGAACAAGGTGGTTCAGCTAGTGAAGGTGCAGTGGCAGCATCAGAAGGGTTCGGAGTGCACGTGGGAGACCAGGGAGGAGATGATGGAGCATTATCCAGGGTTATTTTTAGATTTAGCAGCAGCAAACTTCGAAGACAAAGTCTAAGAAAAGTGGGGGAGAATTGTAAAGCCCCATTTCTGGTATGTGATTTAAATATAGTATTTTTCCTTTCTTAAGAGGTACTCGGCGAGTCAAAAGTCGGACTCACCGAGTAGAGTCGGGCTTGAACGTGTTTTGTGACAACCCGATATTTCGAGACAATGTAATGTAAACCAATCAAATTTAGGTCAAAATATAACTTTCCTAAAATCTTGTTTGGGTTAAATAAAGTAGTAGGAATCGTATCAAGGTTTTCGTACATATAAAGAACCCTAAAATCCGAGTTATAACGAAGAAGTTATGACCAACCGAAGATTCTCGGCAAAACCCGCATCAGCGATTAAACGAAAAACATGAAATTTCGATGCAATAGTTTTTAGCCTTAAGTATCTAAATGAAAGTTATAGATAACCTCAAACCGTGAGCGTACATAAAAAGAACGTCCAAATCTGACTTCGTATGAGGAAGTTATGATTTTTCCAAGATTCGGGTATAGCAGTAGACAGCTAAAAACTCGAAATAGAGCTCGAGATACTTTTGACCAAAACAACCTAAATGAGAATCTAAGGTGTCAACATTAGTAGCGCAATGGCGAAAAGTCTGACAAAAACGGACATCGGATGAAGAAGTTATGGAATTTTAACGGACTTTTCGTGTCCCGGGCCGTTAAAAATAAAGTCAAAATTTGCCGATGAAGTCTAAATGAGAGTTGTAGATCATGTTTTTAGCTACGCGTGCATATAAAGAACGTCGAAAACGGAGCTTGTATGCAAAAGTTATGGATTTTACAAGTTCGGGGTCCAAAATCCGATGCTGTCAGGCCCCACGACGTGGCACAAGCTTGCCGCGACCCGGCAAGTGACTGAGGGCGTCCAATCAATGGAAGAGGATAGTTTTGACTCCCCACGACGTGGCCATCACTTGCCACGATGTGGCACACCCCAAAAATGCCCCTATAAATACATTTCAAGGGTTCCGAGCTCCATTGCTCAGTTCCTTTCTTTCCCGCGCCGAAACTCTGCGTTTAAGCCCCCGAGACCCTCCCAATGACTCGGTTTTCACCTTCAAATCCCGAAGGAAGGTTTTGTGTTCTCGAGATTCCCGAGATTCCCGAGAATCCCGAGATTTCCCGCGTTTTCAACTCTTCCTGTCGAAGTTCTGCTCGATTCCTCTCTCGGCTACTTCAAATCAACCACTTCAATCAAGTGAGTTCATACCCCTTAAATAATGTTTTAAACTACTTTTAAATGCTTTATGGGGGGGATACAAGTAGAATCATGCTACTTATTATGTCAATCGCATGTGATTAGTAAGTAGGAGTATATTACTTATTACATCAATCACATGTGATTAATATACAGCATTCAAAAGATTTGGCTACTCATTAGTCGTTTTACCAAACAGCTTCCTTCAAATGATTTTTATAAACATTTTATATGTTTTAAAATCCTTATTACACTGTACCTCTTACTCTGTTTATCATATTTCAAACTTATTTACTACTGTGTTTCAAACAAATGTTCCTTATACTTATATTGTTTTATGAAACTTATGCCTTCAAATTGTTTTATAGATTGACATCAAGTCGATATTTCCTTAAACTAATATTTATGTTTCAAATGTTTTACCAAACTTATTTATGCTTTTATATTATAAATTGCATGCCTCTATATGTATAGTTATATAAGAAATGTTTAAAAGACTTAGGAAGGCTATCCACCCTATTTCCTTTTCGCGCCTTGAGATGTGGTCTGGTGGGATATTGGATACTCGTCCGAAAGTCGTTTAAATATTAGTTATATATCATGTGTACATATAAAGTCATAAAAGGTCCTTCCAGTTCATCCTATGCCCTTGGGTAGCAAGGGTATACATCCACGTCCATACATACCGCTTAGATTACTAGTAAGCTACCATATGGGTAGTTCAGGAAGATACCAGAACCATTACTAGAATGCGATATCATACAATGAGTCAGTTCATTCATGAGTCAATACTTTCTAAAACATTACTATACATTACATGTACAAACTATACTAGGACGAGAACATATACATCTATACTAGAACGTTTATATTACTATACTTGCTAGATAGAGAGAAAATACATTACAGCTAGCACACGTAGAACCTTACCGTACTCTACTATAATATTTACATTACTATACTTATAGGAGTACTTGTGCATAGATACATCAGTAGGAGTCCTATTACATTTTATATGTATCGACTCCGTTTTTAAATCCGTGTTCTTACCTTTTCCTTGTGATAAGATCACATAATCGACGAGATAGAATAGATTATTATCCTTGTAATAGAGAATGCGAGTTGGGGGATTGACCATTCCTAGAATCTCTGTTAGCTACAGAGGTAAAAGTACATCTACGGATGTCAAAAGGTTGGTACCTTTTCAGGTGCACGAGGAGGGATTGACTATTCCTATACCCGGCTGTTAGCAACAGAGGTAAAGAGTACGTCTACGGATGGCTTAAAGTTAACGTTTACTGTACCAAAGGGTATGATTCAAGTTAGTTATATTATTACCTATATTTGTGACTCATTCACATAACCATTGAGGTAAAAATTATATTTAGGTATCCTTGTAACAAAGGATCAAATTTCTTATAATGATAATAATAGTAACACAATTAGGTCTTGGTAGAAGACTACAAAGAGCACAATTAGGTCTTGGTAGAAGACTCCTTTTGTTACTAATAGGAATCATAGGGATTCTAGGGTTTTTCAAACATTTACAACTGATCTACAAACATTTTCATACTTTTAATGAGCTTTCTTTCAAAACAATGTCAAGTCTTAAAAATTATAAGTTTTACAAATTAAGACACATTAATACTTATGATCTCACCAGCTTCATAGCTGATACTCGCTTTCAAAATTACTTGTATCCTCAGGTCATCATAGACAGGTACCGATGCAAGGAGAAAGGAAGATGGAGCTTATTCAAGACTTATCTTTCATTTTGATTTATGCTTTAGTGTTTATCAAAATTTGACAGAATACAATTGTATAATAATTATTTTATTAATGCAATGGATGATGTTGTTGCTCGTTTACTACTTTACATTGTTGTTGATATTATACATGACGTCCTCCGCCCCAGAACGTTTCCGCCGTTCTCGGTTTTGGGGTGTGACATGTTTTTAGTTGGCGACTCGGCGAGTCCGCTTGTCTGGATGAAACCCTAAATCCCAGGGTTTGTCCCCTATTTAAACGTCATTATAGCCTCCCACCCCAGCCTCCAGCACCTTTAGAGAATTCCCCTATAACCCTAGCCACCATTGTTGAGCTTGAGTGTGTTTGTGCTAGCTTGAAACCTTTTGAAGAAAACGAAGGAAAGAAGATCAAGAGAAGGGAAAGGAGGTTCAGATTCTGGTCTCCATTTGCTGCAAACTTTGGTAATAAAGTTAACACCTTGCTTATTATTACTTTAAACCATCTATTATGTTTGTTTATGCTTCTCCTGGAATGTTGGTTTGAGTCAAAATCAAATTTGAACTCTCCTTTGGATGGAAACATTAGATCTGGAATTTATTGAGCTCCAGGAGCTCAATATAGCCACCTTTATGCAAACATAGCCTTGTTCCAAACCCTAAGTGCTTAGTATTGGATGATTGTGGTATTTTAGCCTCTTTCTCTTGTGTATGCACGTAAAATTGGAAACTTTATGTGTAAAACCAGTCCTAGAAGCTCAAATCTATGATTTGGAAGCTCTGAAATCGACTAGAATCGACTGTATAATATTAGCATGCATGAGACTCGATGAGTTGTTCTTAGGACTCGGCGAGTCGGTTCATGCTCAAGAACAGACTCGACGAGTTGTTCATACGGCTCGGCGAGTCAAAGACTGGACATGTTCATATGATGAATGAGAACTCGACAAGTTGTTCGTATAACTCGGCGAGTCGGATGAAGTTAGACTCGATGTTAGCATCGAAGAAGAACTCGTCGAGTCTTTGCCAAACTCGACGAGTATAAGCGGGTAGAGGATTAGAATAGATGATAGGGACTCGGCGAGTTGGCGGCCCGACTCGGCTAGTCTGAACAACTGAAAGTTGACTTTGACCTAAAAGTTGACTTTGACCAGGCAGTTGACTTGACCAGGGGTAAAATAGTCATGTTACCCTGAGAACAGTTATCAGTATCTGATTTAGTGTTTATGGGATTGTAGCCGGGGAGTTTCGGAGCAGCAGTCAACGAGTCCTAGATTTAGCATCCCAGCAGCCAGCGTTACGAGGTGAGTTTTCCTTCTAGTGGTAACGGGTCTACGGCCATAATGCCAACCCGTTTAGTTAGCAGTAGTTCCAGACTTCGGTTTGATGCAGTTGTTAAGTATGCCTGATGTTTTTGTGATTCAAGCATGTCTTTGTGTTATGTGTTCAAGACTTTGGTCTAATGCAGTATACAGTTTATGTGTTATGTTAGTAGATATGATTATGCTATGTTGTGTTCAGTCAGTTTCCGGACTTCGGTCCGATGCAGTTTCCGGACTTCGGTCCAATGCAGAGGGCAAGTCCCTGGTTAGTTTCGGACTTCGGTCCGATGCAGTTTCCGGACTTCGGTCTGATGTAGAGGGCAAGGCCCTGGTTAGTTCCATAGTTCGGTCTGATGCAGAGGGCAAGGCCCTGGTTAGTTTCCGGACTTCGGTCCGATGCAATTTCCGGACTACGGTCCGATTCAGTTTCCGGATTTCGGTCCGATGCAGCGGGCAAGGCCCGGAATGTGCTTTATATGTTATTGTATGGTATGTGGTAGTTTGGGGGTGCTCACTAAGCTTCATGCTTACAGTTTCAGTTTTGGTTTCAGGTACTTCAACTAGCAAGGGGAAGGGCTCGGGATGATGGCATGGCACCCACCACAGTTTTAGCCTGGGAGTTAGACTCTGATATTTTGTCATGATTTGAAATCAGTTGTGATATGAGACATATTTTATGATATTTTGAGGCACACGACTTATGGTTTTGTTATATGATATTTTGATATTATGGTTTTAGTAAGGTGTTAAAACAAAAAATTTTGGCTTGTATTTTTGGGATGTTTCAAGGCATGTGCCAAATTTACATCAAGAGATCGTCCTCATTGGGCAAAGGTGGAGAGATCTAGGCATTATGTTCCATAGTGCCTGTATTTTCTACATACTTGACAGTGGGGTGATCGAAGGTCATGACCCCAACCACCAGAGAAACCTCTAGGACCCTCTTGTTGTATTAGTGTCTAAGCCCGTAACCATATTTGTCAAGTACTTGACCCGATTGTGCGTGGTCCTTTTGGGTTGCTTTCACCAAATCAACTTGACTGGAGAAATAATAGAGAAAGAGGTTATTATGATTTATTAATATAAGAATAATATAGTAAAGGAGAAATAATATTTGTTTAATTAATATTGGTCAATAATTAATTAAGAATTAATTTTGTGATCAAGTGTAATTAATTAAATTAGAGGGGTTGAATTGTAATTATGTGATAGTTACAAAGTAGGGTAAGGATTATCCTAGATATGGGTTGGACGAAATCAAGAGGATAAGGATCCTTGAAATCGTCCAAAGATAAGGGCATTCAAGGCTTATCATATGGTTACTTGGTGGGCAAGCAACTAGATAAGGATAAGGACTGAAACCCTAATCTCTACACCTATATAAACACCCCTTGGTACATGAATTCATCCATGCTTCCTAAAGGGTTCTTAGGGCCGATTTCATACCTCTTCCCTCTCTCTCTTGTCTCTCCAATTGCTTGTGGTGTTTGTGAGCCATTAGAGACACTACATTTGTGGTGCTTGCTTTCAAGACTTAGGTTTTGAAGATTTAAGTTGTTGTTGCAATATAACAACAAGAGGTATGTGATCTATCCTTCTTGGTGAATTTCAAAAATAGTAGACCACATTAGGGTTTCTTTATGTGTTCATAATGTTGTGTATCTAATAGTGATAACATAGATCCAATTCCAAGGTTGCATGCACACATAGGATTGTTTGTATAAAACCCATCAGTGGTATCAGAGACTTTGGTTAACTTGTTTTCAATTAGTATTATACAATTGTATGAACTTGACATACTAGGGTTATAGCCAATAAACCCTAGGAGGCCAGAAATTTGGAGATTAGGGTTTCTATACCCTAATTTGCGAAAATTTGAAAGGGTTTTCAAATCCTTTCATTAAGCTTCAAGATTTCGAAATCTAGGGTTTGAAAAACCCCATGATTTTGGAAATTAGCCTCCTCCCCAAGATAAGATCCTAAATTTTAGGGATTTGGATTATCCCATATCGTGTAATTATCCTTTAATGGTTATATATGGTAATTAAAGATTTTGAATTATCCTATCCCATGATTTTCGAAATTTAGAGGGATTAAAAGGATTAGGATATATTAATTGTTTAATTTTTAATTATCCTTTATGATTTAGATAATCCCTTATGATTTAATAATTTAAATTAATAGTTTAATTCAAGATAACTATTAAATCAAGAGTTTTAATATTTAAAATTTTAATTTAAATAGTATTAAATTTCGAAAATTTTAAAGTGAGATTAAAACATAATTGTTTTTGAAAAGTTTCAAAACTTTCCTTCAAGATTTGGAATTCAAATTGTTTGATTAAAAGTTTAATTTTGAAAAATGTTAAATTCTAAAACCCTAGATTTGAAAAGTTCAAATTACACCCTTATGGTTTTATTAAATTAATTAAGTGTATAATTAAAAGAGAGTTAATAAATCCATAATGATAAGGTTTATATTTTAAGTGTAATTTATAAAATTTAAACCACCTAGTATTTTAAAAGTGTAAAATACACCCTTATACTATGTATAACATTAAAATTCTAATATTATATATGTATAACTAAAATGCTAGTCTTACTGTTAGTAGGCCTCATTCACGAAGCCGGTCTATAAGGGGGGTATAAAGTTATGGCCTATAAAATGGTCGTTTAATGGGTATCCACTCTTACCCACCGCTTCCTTGATTGGTGGAGGGTCGTTAGCCGAACAGGTAGGATAGAGCAATCCTTTCTTCATTAACAAGTATAATGAATCTATGTAAAGTAACTAAATGTTTTATAAAATTCCCAATCTTAGTTACATTAGGCTAAAGTGAAATTGATGCAATCCCATGAAATTACACTTTGCACCCTTGCTAAGAAGTTAGTGGAGCGTGTGTGGTTAACCGGCACACTAATTGGTTCTAAGCAATAGTGGCAAAGGGTGACTCAATGTTTGTCATAGATCGATGGAGCGTGTGTGGTTTACCGGAACATTGAATAGGTGACTGTAACAATGAGGGCACCATGTAGATTTGCATGGTTATTAATTCACACCCACTTTGTGATCCCCGGCATCCCAGTCACAAACGAGAGGGGCATATCGAGATTTAAACATGCCATTGAAAAGTTCAATGAATCTCAAAGGAAATCTAGGAATTCTTAATACATTTAAAACTTAAGCCTTTATGTTTTTCATGGTGAAGAATTAGTGAATCGTCATTCACTTACCTCCAAATTATTTGCATGTTGGATTACGGCATCCCTCTTCTAATGTGTAAATAATGTTGTTGGATCCTAGCCTTAATGTCTCATTTGGGTGTTTCATTAAGGATTCAATCAACTAACTTGAAATTTCTCCCGTTTTGTAGATGTCTGACCGTGGTCTTCCCGAATCCCAAGGAAAAGGTATTCCTGTTGGAAGTGAAAGCTTGTTCCAAAGTGAAGGATCAATGTGGACTAGCTTGATTTCACTTTCTCCTCCTCCTCCCGTTGTTCTCCCTGACCCACAAGATCGAAGATTTGAAAGGTTCAAGATCACCGAAGCCCTATTGGCAATGGAACATGAAGATGGTAAACCCATGTGTGCTCATGTCCTAGGGATGAATCACACATTGATAGGTTGATTATGTTGGGTGCGTCTTTCCCCAATGAGTTGGCTATGGACTGGGTTCTTCAGTCACTCCCTAAATCATATGATAAGTTCATAAGAGAGTATTATATGATGAATCTTGATGTGACCCTCATTGACTTAACTTACATGCTTATTGCTGCTGAATCAGAAATGATTTGGCGAAGCAATGGATCATATTTGTCTCATAATTCAACCAACCATGCTTCCGTGGACACTCTAGAAGAACCCACATGTTTCTGCTGCCAAGAGAAGGGGAAATGGATATGAAGCTGCCCAAAGGACCTGAAGAGTCTAAGAAATGGGAGAGTCAAGAAGTATGGCTCTACTTCAGGTATAAAATCCACTATCTAACTCCATTAAATTCCTATTCTTTATACATAATGTGATAAGATTACATTTGCATGTTATGCAGGAATAGAGAAAAGAGAGGAAGTTTGATGGAAGAGCAAGATGAGTCTGATCATGAAGAAATGGATTACGATCGCATGGATTCGAAGATCAGATTTTGAGCTTAGGAAGTTACGATAGATTTATTAGGAGTATTTGATTACATAGTTTTTCCGTTGAATTTTGCATTGTAAGGACATGTTTTCCGTTGCTTTTATGAATAAAATAAATGTTAGTTTTATCTTATTTGTTTATCCTTACAATGACATATATGAAAAATTGATGTTTGTGTACTTCTATTATTAGAAAAAAAAATGGATGATTCTTGATTAGGTTATTTGTGGAAGTGTCTAGAGTTTACCAAATAGGGAGAGTTTCTCATCGCCCAAGTTTCAAGTGGATAGGAACTTGGAATCGTTTAACAAGAATTATATGATGAATGGAAACTTTCACATTTGGGAAATTTGGACTAATTCCATGACAAAGTGTCAATTGAAGGACTAGGAGATCAAATACACTAGGCCGTACGTTGATCAAGTCTACCACAAGAATGACAAAGATATTCGTCATGATTTACTAAAGTTTAGTGAATATGGTTATACATATAAGATTAAGTATAATTCTAAGTTGATTGGAAGAGTTTCAATCAATAGCAAAATGAATAAGAAGAATCAAGTAGGCAGAAAGATAAAAGTTTCTCTATTCTAAGAAGAAGGGAGAGTACATTTTATTATGTTTTATGATAAGTCTTAATGATTAAGAACCTTATCTCAATTGATCCTCTAAGTGAGTCTTAGTACAATTTGTATGTCTAAGAAGAGGAATCGAGAATTATGGAAATGGTTAAATCAAGAAGTCAATCATACTTCGTTCCAATATCTAGTCTTAGAGTAATACTCCAAGATTGTGAATTGAGTGACAAGTCTTAAGAAGGTTTATAACATTCACTAGCAGCCAGATAGTATTAGAGAGTTGTAAGTCCGCGAGCGTAGTCGCAGTCTTTTATTGGTAGGTAGCATGAGCGCGTGTTAGACGCGGGAAAGCAGTAGTACTCACCAGTTCGGGTGCAGCAGTGAGGATATGGGAATCCACGGGTTAGATTTCGGATTTCCCAAATAGATCAGTTACGGCTAAATTAGCAATTTGGGCTTGGGATCGTCACATCAGTTATGAGATCAGAGTCGCGGTGGACCGTTGGGGTTCGGGTATGTTGTGGGCTACAGTCAGTCTGGGAGCCAATATGTTGTTAGTTGTGGAATTGATGATGTCAGGATGTGACGTATGGATCCGATCGGTTGGATCGGAAGGTTGCGAGAGCCACAGTGACAGGATAACCAGTGGAAACTAGTCCTAGAGGAAGATTTCATTCAGAAGTCGTGGAAGCGACTAAGTGAGGAGTCCCTTGACTCCACAGTTGGGTTGGAGTTCAGTGTTTCAGGTAGCTCAGTGTTTCAGTCAGTTCAGTGTTTCAGGCCGTTCAGCGTCTCAGTCGGTTCAGCGTTTCGGGCAGTTTAGTGTTTCAGGCATGTTCAGTATTGCAGGTAGTTCAGTGTTTGAAAGGTTTCAGGGTTTTGGGTCAGTATTGTTTTGCGTTGGAATGCAAGTGCTGACGGTATAGTTGGTTGATTTGGAATTGGCAAGTCCCTCTCAGCAGGATCAGTTGAGCCTTTTGCCGAGTATAAGTGATTTGTAGGGATGGCTAGGCAGGTAGCTTTTCATTCAGGAGGAAAGGCTCGAGTAAGTAGGAGATGAGTAATCAGGTGGGATAAAAGCAAACTGGTTCCAGCAGCATCGTTTCGGTAGGAGCGGCAGGATGGATAGAACAGTTATAGATAATCGAAGTATCTTTAGGAGTCGCTGGAAGAGACTAGGAGTTTGCGATGGAGTGTAGTGACCGGTGGGAGTCCGGTAACTCAGATATAGGGAGATTGGTTAGACCAGAGTAGTCTCAGTACATCCGGTAGGCGGATGGGAGGCAGCAGGATTTTCAGTCGGAGGAAGTAACGTTGAGGAGATTATGGGAAAGAGAAGGATTTAGTATGTTCTATCGGTAGTGATCGGCACTGGGAGTGGCCGGAGTGATGGGCAAAAGGGTGAGGGATTTTCCAGACAAAGAGTTGGAGGCAGTTCGCAGGCAGTTGATCATAGCAAACTTCGAGGACGAAGTTTAGTTTAAGTGGGGGAGAGTTGTAACACCCCAAAGTTTGGAAAGTCAAGAAAAGAAAGAAGACCTCAATTTTAAGAAGAGACTCGGCGAGTCCAAGGAGGGACTCGGCGAGTCCGAGCGGGATCCGGGTTGAGGTGTTAGCGACCGACTCGGCGAGTCGGCCAAGGAGACTCGGCGAGTTGGGTCTGAACGAGGAAGACCCTAAATCCGGGACTTGGAGCCTATTTAAGCGTCTCATTCTCTTTCCTAGGGTTCCTTTAGTGCCTCTTTACCCCCAGAACATCAACCCTAGCCGCCATATCCGTTTTTGAGCTAGATCTTGCATCAAAGAGAGCACTATAAGCGTGGAGAAGGAAGAAAAGCCTTGGAAGTGCAAGAAGGGGCTGTAGATCCGAGATTGAGAAGACATTTCAGATCAATTGGAGGTAATAAGCTGTTGGTTGAACTCCCTTTGCATCTAGATCTATTCTTATGTGTGAGTTTTGGTCATTCTTGGTATGTTTTGTAACCAATTCGGGTTGGAGGTTCAGATCTGGGGTTGCTACCTCAGATCCATGTTAGTTTTGGTCTTGAATCCCCTAAAGTATCAGCCCTTGGTATGTTGAGGAAGTATGTTTGCCATAAACCCTAGTTTAGTGTGTTTTGAGCATAGATCTCTCAATCTACACGTAAAGTTTGCCACTTTACGTGGGGAATAGGCCCTAGAAGTATGGATCTATGAGTTGGAAGTTCTGTTTGGCTCGAAAAGCCACTGCATGGATTGAGGACTGGATAGACTCGGCGAGTCCTTCGAGTGGACTCGGCGAGTAGCTTGAAGATGAGGAGGAACTCGACGAGTAGGATGAACAGCTCGTCGAGTCGGTTGAAGTTAGGCATGGACTCGGCGAGTTGGATGAACAACTCGACGAGTTGGTTGAAGATTGTCTTGGACTCGGCGAGTCTGTTCTTGGACTCGGCGAGTCAGGTCGCGAAACCCTAAACCCTTTTGAGTTGAGACTCGAATCAGTGAGTCGGGTGGTGACTCAGCGAGTTGGGCAGGACAGGACTTGGAACTAGTTGGACTCGGCGAGTCATGGACTGACTCGGCGAGTCGGGTCGCGAATAAGAAAGTCCCTAAGCTTGTGAACTCGGCGAGTCTTTAGGAAGACTCGGCGAGTAGGGTTGACCTGGAAGGTTGACTTTGACCAGAATTGACTTAGTTGACTGTCAGACTAAGTGTTATATGTATATTGATAGCTCGGAGAGCTAGAGGAGCAGCGGTTCAGGGGATTGTCGAGTAGCAGCTAGAGGTTTATCAGCAGGGCTCAGCAGTTCAGGTGAGTTTCCTTCCAGTAGGAACGGGTCTAAGGCCACAATGCCGGCCCGTTTAGCTAGCAGTAGTTTCGGATGTTGATCTGATACAGCAGTTAGTATGTTTGATGCCTTCGTGGCTCAAACAGGAATTATGTGTTATGTGTTCCGGGCTACGGCCCGATGTAGTATGCAGTATATGTGAGTTTATGCCAGTTGATATGCTATGATATGCTGTAGTCAGTTAGCTTCGGACTTCGGTCCGATGTCAGCTTCGGACTTCGGTCCGATGGAGGGGACAAGGTCCCAGATAGTCAGCTTCGGACTTCGGTCCGATGGAGGGGGCAAGGCCCCAGTCAGTTAGCTTCGGACTTCGGTCCGATGTCAGCTTCGGACTTCGGTCCGATGGAGGGGACAAGGTCCCAGATAGTCAGCTTCGGACTTCGGTCCGATGGAGGGGCAAGGCCCCAGTCAGTTAGCTTCGGACTTCGGTCCGATGTCAGCTTCGGACTTCGGTTCGATGTAGGGGGCAAGGCCCCGTTAGTCCGGACTTCGGTCCGATGCAGTGGGCAAGGCCCAATATGTGCTTTATATGTTTTGTGTGATATGTGGTAGATTGGGGGGAGCTCACTAAGCTTCGTGCTTACGGTTTTCAGTTTTGGTTTCAGGTACTCGGTTTTCAAAAGAGGAGCTCGGGAAGATTGCAGAGCACACACCATAGTCAGTTAGCCTGGGAATGTTTGACTCTGATAATGATATTATGTTTTGAAATTAATACTCAAAAGTTATGTTTGACTTATGATACGTTGTTATAAATCTATTTTAGTAATGTTTTAAAAGAAATTTTTAGTCATGATTTTTGGGTCGTTACAAGTTGGTATCAGAGCCTTGGTTTGAGGGATTCGGGCGCACTCCTGAGTGTGTCTGAACTCAAACTAAGGAAGTGGTATATAGTTTCAAAAGAAAAATCGTAATTACAAAAGAATTTTTGAGAAAAGAAAACAATTTTAGAAAAAGCAAAAAGAGTTTTGAAAAGAGAAAAGGGTGTGGTGCATGCAATCAGCCGAGCTCAAGTAAGTACTCCCAATTTACCCATACAAGTTATATTATGATTATCAGTATCGGTTTCAGTTTCAGTTTCAGTTCCAGCTTCAGTAGAACAGCATGCTAGAATAGGACTAAGGATCTAGGATGATGCCTTATGTGCCTGCTTTATGTGTTCAATTTTATGAGAATTACATGCTAGTATTGAGTAGACAGCAGTAGGATAGCCTGTTTAGGTTATGCCTGGTAGCACGAGCTTAGCATTGTATGCTAGTGTAGTTTCTCGTTATGAGAATAGTTTTGCCTGAGTATGTCTCCTTTATCCGAATGCTGCTTGCTTTGTGCTTTGTGGGACTCTGAGTGATGAGAGTTAGCCATTAGGTGAATACGTTTCATCACATGTGATCAGGGTTGAATAATCTCAGAGTGTTGGATTTGGCCCTATTGCGCAGCTCTCGTTTGAGTCCAACCGTTGTAGGGATGAGTCTTTTACTTGAAGGATTATCTGAGCCTCGTCACATGTGATGGTATTCAGGTGGTGACTAATTGGCATTACTAGGAGGCCTTCAGCAGCTGAGGACTGTGTGGGTAGAGTCAGAGGTTCCCTAGGGCAAGCCTAGGATGAGAGTAGCAGAGATCAGTAGAAGAGTAAAGGGGACTGTGTGGAGTTGAGGTAACTCTTGAGGAAAGTATGGATAGATGTGGAAGGTAGTAGGGGCCCATACTACTGAAAGCAGAGGATCCGTACTCGATTCAAGAGGGGCCAAGACGAAACCAGGAATGGGGTAGTGAGTGAGAAATTCCTCAGCAGTAGTATGTAAATTGATCAGGATTTTGTTATATTTTCAGCATGGTGACATTGAGCGAGCTACCAGTTAGCAGTTCAGGTGTCGAGGAGGGGTCTGGCTCGGGCTTCGGAGCCGGGCAGCTTGATGATCAAATGAGGGATTTCATTTCCGCAGAGATTACGCGCAACATCATTGATCAGACTCCAGTGATTTTCGGTTCGGTTAGAGAGGCCATCGTGGAGCTCATGGACAGTCATCTTGAGGCCTTTAAGGCCGGGTTAGTTTCAGGACAGATTGGGGCTCGTCTAGGTCCCGAATCTTATGGAGTTCAGGGATCCATCAGGGAGGGAGATCCCATTTCGAGTTCCTGCCATCAGGGGGCAGGGGTGAGTGGGGAATTCTGTCTCCAAGAGAGACCATTGCATGATTGGATAGTTGAGGAAGTTTCGCGAGCCATTTGCGAGGAGCTGCCCGACATGGTTGTGAGGATCACTGATAGATTGATAGCGAGGCTTCAGGATCAGACATCTGTTGTTCAGTTAGCAGGCGTTGCCGTTGGGGTAACGCAGGAGCGAGAGTCGGGCAGGGAGTCAGAAGGGAAAAGGAAAATTGATGAGACTCAGGTAGCCACAGGTTCGGGTAAGAGGCCCAAGGGTCCAGATTTGAGGACGAGGAACTATCAGAGCCGCAGTCGATGCGGGAAGTGCGGAAGGACGCACATGGGTGTGTGTAGGCGTAGGAGTGGTGGCGATGCTGGGTGTTTCAAGTGCGGCCAGATTGGTCATTTTAGCAGAGACTGTGTTGTTACCATCGCCCAGGGGCTTGATCCGTTATGTTTCCATTGCAGTCAGAGGGGCCACAAGAAGGGCCACTGTCCGAGTTTGTATCCAACAGGGCAGGTGCCAGCTCCTGCCCTTGGGACTTCGAGTACCGCCAGCAGTTGTCGAGGCCCGGCAAGGGTGCCTACGGCTCAGAGCCGAGTTTTCCGGTAGATTTCAGCAGGGATTCGAGCAGCACTGAGTAATGAAGGTACGTAACTTTTGTTTTTCTGTCAGCTTATGTCATGATTATATTGTTATGGTTCTGCATCAAATTGTGGTATAAGTATTGTGTTATAGTGTGGCTTGCTTGTGATTATGTTATATGCCATTTGCATACCTCGGATAATTGGTTGGTAGTTAGGGGATGTGCTCTTATGGAGAAGGTTTCGGAGGATGCAGTAACTGTAGCATGGTTGAGAGAGAGATTCGGTTCGTTTCACTAGTTCGGAGTGGTTAGTGTTGGGATGGATTGGTTAGATCCCTAGCTATGGCAGGCTTGGGCTCCTTAGCAGAATGATTATAGAATGGCAGCAAAGATCGGGATCTCTTTTGAGTGTGAAGCAGCAAGGGGTAAGCAGGATCGAAGTGGGGG
This sequence comes from Lactuca sativa, assembly GCF_002870075.4. Lineage (NCBI taxonomy): Eukaryota > Viridiplantae > Streptophyta > Magnoliopsida > Asterales > Asteraceae > Lactuca > Lactuca sativa. The sequence goes on from NC_056628.2 coordinate 114,021,927, forward strand.
AGAACCCTCCGGGGATACATGGATAAGAGTCTCGTAGACTCAGAATGAGTGTGCGGCCTCTGAGAAGAAATGGTAGTAGCCCAGTGATGGATGGATTGAGAAGTTCAGAATTAGGAGTTCGAGAACTTTTCCCAGCAGATAGTTCATGTAATCGAGATGGTTAGAAGCTGGATGGGAATCCAGGATTGGAGGACCACCTGTCGGACGCATGAGAGTCGGAATGAAGATCCTGAGAACGGATAACAAGAGATGTTTTCGTATTAGTAGCCAGTGTCTGGGGCAGCATGCAGGTTGCGTAGATTCAGGAGTTGGGAGGTTGGAAACTTCCCAACAATAGCTTCTTGTATCTGGATTAGTAGACGGTTGGTTTGGGAACCAAGCCGAAGGATTCCTCGACGAAGCGCTAAGTATATCAAGGATATAAGATGTAGAGGATGATGCAGAATTCAAAGTCTAAGGACTGTCTTTTTAGAAATCGGGATGAGGAATCACTAGCGGGACTAGGGATAGTCAGGATGTTCTCGAGATAGTGGTAGTAAGTCTGCGGGGGTAGCCGTAGCATTCACTAGCAGTCAGATAGCAGTAGTAGTGTTGTAAGTCTGCGGGGGTAGCCATAGCATTCACTAGCAGTCAGATAGCAGTAGTAGTGTTGTAAGTCTGCGGGGGTAGCCGTAGCATTCACTAGCAGTCAGATAGCAGTAGTAGTGTTGTAAGTCTGCGGGGGTAGCCGTAGCATTCACTAGCAGTCAGATAGCAGTAGTAGTGTTGTAAGTCTGCGGGGGTAGCCGTAGCATTCACTAGCAGCCAGATAGTATTAGAGAGTTGTAAGTCCGCGAGCGTAGTCGCAGTCTTTTATTGGTAGGTAGCATGAGCGCGTGTTAGACGCGGGAAAGCAGTAGTACTCACCAGTTCGGGTGCAGCAGTGAGGATATGGGAATCCACGGGTTAGATTTCGGATTTCCCAAATAGATCAGTTACGGCTAAATTAGCAATTTGGGCTTGGGATCGTCACATCAGTTATGAGATTAGAGTCGCGGTGGACCGTTGGGGTTCAGGTATGTTGTGGGCTACAGTCAGTCTGGGAGCCAATATGTTGTTAGTTGTGGAATTGATGATGTCAGGATGTGACGTATGGATCCGATCGGTTGGATCGGAAGGTTGCGAGAGCCACAGTGACAGGATAACCAGTGGAAACTAGTCCTAGAGGAAGATTTCATTCAGAAGTCGTGGAAGCGACTAAGTGAGGAGTCCCTTGACTCCACAGTTGGGTTGGAGTTCAGTGTTTCAGGTAGCTCAGTGTTTCAGTCAGTTCAGTGTTTCAGGCCGTTCAGCGTCTCAGTCGGTTCAGCGTTTCGGGCAGTTTAGTGTTTCAGGCATGTTCAGTATTGCAGGTAGTTCAGTGTTTGAAAGGTTTCAGGGTTTTGGGTCAGTATTGTTTTGCGTTGGAATGCAAGTGCTGACGGTATAGTTGGTTGATTTGGAATTGGCAAGTCCCTCTCAGCAGGATCAGTTGAGCCTTTTGCCGAGTATAAGTGATTTGTAGGGATGGCTAGGCAGGTAGCTTTTCATTCAGGAGGAAAGGCTCGAGTAAGTAGGAGATGAGTAATCAGGTGGGATAAAAGCAAACTGGTTCCAGCAGCATCGTTTCGGTAGGAGCGGCAGGATGGATAGAACAGTTATAGATAATCGAAGTATCTTTAGGAGTCGCTGGAAGAGACTAGGAGTTTGCGATGGAGTGTAGTGACCGGTGGGAGTCCGGTAACTCAGATATAGGGAGATTGGTTAGACCAGAGTAGTCTCAGTACATCCGGTAGGCGGATGGGAGGCAGCAGGATTTTCAGTCGGAGGAAGTAACGTTGAGGAGATTATGGGAAAGAGAAGGATTTAGTATGTTCTATCGGTAGTGATCGGCACTGGGAGTGGCCGGAGTGATGGGCAAAAGGGTGAGGGATTTTCCAGACAAAGAGTTGGAGGCAGTTCGCAGGCAGTTGATCATAGCAAACTTCGAGGACGAAGTTTAGTTTAAGTGGGGGAGAGTTGTAACACCCCAAAGTTTGGAAAGTCAAGAAAAGAAAGAAGACCTCAATTTTAAGAAGAGACTCGGCGAGTCCAAGGAGGGACTCGGCGAGTCCGAGCGGGATCCGGGTTGAGGTGTTAGCGACCGACTCGGCGAGTCGGCCAAGGAGACTCGGCGAGTTGGGTCTGAACGAGGAAGACCCTAAATCCGGGACTTGGAGCCTATTTAAGCGTCTCATTCTCTTTCCTAGGGTTCCTTTAGTGCCTCTTTACCCCCAGAACATCAACCCTAGCCGCCATATCCGTTTTTGAGCTAGATCTTGCATCAAAGAGAGCACTATAAGCGTGGAGAAGGAAGAAAAGCCTTGGAAGTGCAAGAAGGGGCTGTAGATCCGAGATTGAGAAGACATTTCAGATCAATTGGAGGTAATAAGCTGTTGGTTGAACTCCCTTTGCATCTAGATCTATTCTTATGTGTGAGTTTTGGTCATTCTTGGTATGTTTTGTAACCAATTCGGGTTGGAGGTTCAGATCTGGGGTTGCTACCTCAGATCCATGTTAGTTTTGGTCTTGAATCCCCTAAAGTATCAGCCCTTGGTATGTTGAGGAAGTATGTTTGCCATAAACCCTAGTTTAGTGTGTTTTGAGCATAGATCTCTCAATCTACACGTAAAGTTTGCCACTTTACGTGGGGAATAGGCCCTAGAAGTATGGATCTATGAGTTGGAAGTTCTGTTTGGCTCGAAAAGCCACTGCATGGATTGAGGACTGGATAGACTCGGCGAGTCCTTCGAGTGGACTCGGCGAGTAGCTTGAAGATGAGGAGGAACTCGACGAGTAGGATGAACAGCTCGTCGAGTCGGTTGAAGTTAGGCATGGACTCGGCGAGTTGGATGAACAACTCGACGAGTTGGTTGAAGATTGTCTTGGACTCGGCGAGTCTGTTCTTGGACTCGGCGAGTCAGGTCGCGAAACCCTAAACCCTTTTGAGTTGAGACTCGAATCAGTGAGTCGGGTGGTGACTCAGCGAGTTGGGCAGGACAGGACTTGGAACTAGTTGGACTCGGCGAGTCATGGACTGACTCGGCGAGTCGGGTCGCGAATAAGAAAGTCCCTAAGCTTGTGAACTCGGCGAGTCTTTAGGAAGACTCGGCGAGTAGGGTTGACCTGGAAGGTTGACTTTGACCAGAATTGACTTAGTTGACTGTCAGACTAAGTGTTATATGTATATTGATAGCTCGGAGAGCTAGAGGAGCAGCGGTTCAGGGGATTGTCGAGTAGCAGCTAGAGGTTTATCAGCAGGGCTCAGCAGTTCAGGTGAGTTTCCTTCCAGTAGGAACGGGTCTAAGGCCACAATGCCGGCCCGTTTAGCTAGCAGTAGTTTCGGATGTTGATCTGATACAGCAGTTAGTATGTTTGATGCCTTCGTGGCTCAAACAGGAATTATGTGTTATGTGTTCCGGGCTACGGCCCGATGTAGTATGCAGTATATGTGAGTTTATGCCAGTTGATATGCTATGATATGCTGTAGTCAGTTAGCTTCGGACTTCGGTCCGATGTCAGCTTCGGACTTCGGTCCGATGGAGGGGACAAGGTCCCAGATAGTCAGCTTCGGACTTCGGTCCGATGGAGGGGGCAAGGCCCCAGTCAGTTAGCTTCGGACTTCGGTCCGATGTCAGCTTCGGACTTCGGTCCGATGGAGGGGACAAGGTCCCAGATAGTCAGCTTCGGACTTCGGTCCGATGGAGGGGCAAGGCCCCAGTCAGTTAGCTTCGGACTTCGGTCCGATGTCAGCTTCGGACTTCGGTTCGATGTAGGGGGCAAGGCCCCGTTAGTCCGGACTTCGGTCCGATGCAGTGGGCAAGGCCCAATATGTGCTTTATATGTTTTGTGTGATATGTGGTAGATTGGGGGGAGCTCACTAAGCTTCGTGCTTACGGTTTTCAGTTTTGGTTTCAGGTACTCGGTTTTCAAAAGAGGAGCTCGGGAAGATTGCAGAGCACACACCATAGTCAGTTAGCCTGGGAATGTTTGACTCTGATAATGATATTATGTTTTGAAATTAATACTCAAAAGTTATGTTTGACTTATGATACGTTGTTATAAATCTATTTTAGTAATGTTTTAAAAGAAATTTTTAGTCATGATTTTTGGGTCGTTACAGTTCAATAACTTCTAAGTAATGGTGGGACCCTTGATGGCAAGAAATTAAGAAGAACAAGTTCTAACCATAAGATTTTGGATTTGTCACTGATATTATCTTGTGATTATGGTTATGACGAATTCACATGGATGGGAACGTATACACCAAAAAATCTAAGTGTCATAAGGTTTCTTTCATTCATGTGAATGGTTGTGAGGAAACGCTTTCACTAAGAGAGATTTTGAAGATAACATTATGTGATTTGGGTTTCTCAATTTCAACTATGATTACAGCATACCTCTTCATAGCTCGAATTGTGGGAAATGACAAATGGGTTTGAACATTTTAGACTTGTTGATATGAGTCCTAGAATCGTTTAGACATATACATATGAGTTGTCTAAAGAAAAGTGTATGAGGTTGAGAAGCATAGATAAAGTCTTATCGGAGCATCTAGTATTAGAAATATGAACTTAAGAAATTGTTTTCTAGAAGTTCAGCTGATTTCTGAATACATGTTGAAGCTAGTGGGAGCATAAGTGTTATGCTGGTAAAGAAATAATCATCATGTAAGTGGGAGCATGATTATTATGGTAAGTATTGCAAGTTAGCAATATTAATTATAGAAAACAAGAGTTGTACTTTACAAAGTTGTAAGAGTTGAAAAGTTGTTTTTCTATAATTAAGGGAGCGAATATTGTACTTCGTTCAAAATCTAAAGCTTAGATTGAGAAATTTTAATAAATTTAGTCAAAGGATACATAGTGTGTTCTTAAATTTCGATTATGATTACGGTATCCCTCTTCATAGTTCGAATTGTAAGAACGTGACGCATAAAATATTATGGTAAAAGATTAATAGAGTATCGTATCTTTATGTAAGACATTATGCATCGTGTCTCATACGCTTCGGGTAAAGGATCGATTGCAAGTGCTATAATATTTGACCATTCCAAAATTTTTTCAAATGTCTAGCGCATTAAGAGGGAAAAAGGACTAGAATCGGTTTTGACTAAGATAATTAAACAACTATCAAAGGACGATCCAAAGTTCATTGAGGATTGGTCGCTTGTGAGTAGTTGGAAGTATGGTATTGAATGGACCATATCGACATTATTATGAGTAGATAAGATTCTATTAAGAATGAGTTGTCATATGGTAAATATGGAAATGTTTCCATAATTGGGAGTTGGAAATTAAGAATTTATGTCTAGATTAGAAAATTTTATGCAAAAGGATGTTCAAAGGAATGTACTTTGAGTGAGAGACATCACATCTATAGAATTGTTCTGTAACAATTTTTGATAGAGTACCTTGTGATTTCGTTGGCCGAGTCTTTATGATTTTTGTGTCGTGACTTCACAAGAGGATCATTGCATAAAATATTAGAATTTGACATATTGTAAAAGATGGCAAGAATTTGGTATTCTTACACTAATTATAAGGATTGAGGATTGTGAAATGAGTTGCATTTGAAAAGTTTCAATTGATCTATTTCACAAAGTATGGACAATAGGAAACCAAAGTGTGCATGCTTGGAGCATGGGACAATTGTGGTTATGATTCGAGTTATAAAATCTGAAACATTAAACAATGGATAATGAGTAATTGATATGGTGATAAATAAAAGGTGTTTTATTTATACTCAAAGGTTTGGGACCATATAGGATTAGTATTATTCTTGTGTTTCACTTTGTATGTTTTGACTTCCTGAATAATTAATTATTTCATAATAATCAAATTATTCGAATGATCCACAGTCGTTCATATGTTGGAAGTAGGTATGAATGAAGACTATCATGAATTGGTTTGTAGATTGTCTAAAGTGTATTAGACATAGCAAAGGTTTGCTGCAACGTTCATGAGTGCTTATGAATATGATTTTGAGCATTGGATTAAACCCACGCTCACTTGGATCGCTTCATGGATTTTATCACGAGCGATTGGTGAGACGATAATATCTAGTATTCTTGAAACCGAGATGTGTGAGTTGTATCTTGCGAACGGTTACACATTGATAATATGTAAACGCACTAGTAACTTGGTGTTATAAAACTTATTATTGTGTGTGATTTGGTGAGTGAGTGCAAGCAAACATTGAGTCAAAGTTTATCCGTCCCTTTTACCCAAAGTGGGATAAAAGTGATGTCTTTGGGCCCCCTCGATGATTTAGTGATGACAAACGTAAATGCTCGGCCGGGCTAGGGTTAATTTGATTTGTTCAATTAGTCAGTCGTCGTAAATCGGAAATCGCGAAACAACACATAGACTGAGAGAATGATTTCAATCCATGTCTCACGTCTATACGATATCTAGAATGGAGGAATATATGATCCCTTATCTAAAGGACAGGTTACTGATAAGATCAGAGTTCGACAGCATCTTTGAGAGCTACGATTGCTAATCGGGTTGTACTTACTATTATAGTTACTAGACTTATCTAAGTGGGAGACTGTTGGATTAGTGTCTAAGTCCGTAACCATATTTGTCAAGTACTTGACCCGATTGTGCATGGTCCTTTTGGGTTGCCTGCACCAAAGCAACTTGACTGGAGAAATAATAGAGAAAGAGGTTATTATGATTTATTAATATAAGAATAATATATTAAAGGAGAAATCATATTTGTTTAATTAATATTGGTCAATAATTAATTAAGAATTAATTTTGTGATCAAGTGTAATTAATTAAAATAGAGGGGCTGAATTGTAATTATGTGATAGTTACAAAGTAGGGTAAGGATTATCCTAGATATGGGTTGGACGAAATCAAGAGGATAAGGATCCTTGAAATCGTCCAAAGATAAGGGCATTCAAGGCTTATCTTATGGTTACTTGGTGGGCAAGCAACTAGATAAGGATAAGGACTAAAACCCTAATCTCTACACCTATATAAACACCCCTTGGCACATGAATTCGTCCATGCTTCCTAAAGGGTTCTTAGGGCCGATTTCATTCCTCCTCCCTCTCTCTCTTGTCTCTCCAATTGCTTGTGGTGTTTGTGAGCCATTAGAGACACTACACTTGTGGTGCTTGCTTTCAAGACTTAGGTTTTGAAGATTTCAGTTGTTGTTGCAATATAACAACAAGAGGTATGTGATCTATCCTTCTTGGTGAATTTCGAAAATAGTAGACCAAATTATAGTTTCTTTATGTGTTCATAATGTTGTGTATCTAATAGTGATAACATAGATCCAATTCTAGGGTTGCATGCACACATAGGATTGTTTGTATAAAACCCATCACCTCTCAAGTGTAAGATCAATGACTTTAAGAAGCATGAGAGAGAGAGAGAGAGAGATAGATAGAGAAAGATTGAATATTAAAATCCACCGGGGGAGCAGTGGAACCATGAACAGATCATAAGAATAATTCATGACTTTCTTCCTGAGAAAGAATGTCATAGAAAGGAAGTATCGGTTTAACAGGCCTATGAATTATATAGAAAGTTTCAAAAGACGGACCAAGACAACACAAAAACCAGTGACTTTTATCGATCTCATTTACCGGCACTACTAGAAAAACAGCCTTTTACGACGCTCATTGCGCGTCGTAAAAGGCTCAGACGACGCGCAAATGCGCGTCAAGGAAGGCCATGTCATAAAGAGAGACGACACGCATTTACGACGCTCATTTACGACGTGCAATTACGACGCGCGTTTACGACACGCAATGCTTATCAGGGAAGGCCCTGTCATAAAGGAAGACGACACGCATTCACGTGTCGTAACCTTACGACGCGTGTGTTAATGACACGCAATGCATATCAAGAAAGCCCCTGTCAAGAAAGGCCATGTCATAAATGAAGATGACACATATTTTTGTGTATCATAACTTTAAATTTTTAAAAAATATATTATTTATAGATTTACTAATTTTCAAATTAAATTTGGATTCAATGTCTCATACTAGAAAATAAAATATCATATACAAAAAATACAATCCCTTACATAAAATTTAATTTCATACAAATAATCGTTCCATGGAAAGATAAAACAAATCAATAGAAGTATTTACAAACTAATAGTTCTAATAACCTAATGTTTGCCTCACTGTAAACAAGATTTATAGCAAATTTTTTCTTTGCAATGTTATTTGAAACTGGAGCCTTGAGATTTATAGAAACTTTTTTCTTTGCAATGTTATTTGAAACTGGAGCCTTGGGAGCAGTTCAAACATAGCTAAATCCTAATCCTCTACCGGATGGATCACCAACACCATTAATCTCCAATCTTTCAATGTTTCCTCTATCCCGAAGAAAAATATTTAAGACTTCAAACTAATAAATCATATCCAGTTAAGTATTAAGTCCCTGTTTGTTTTTTTTACCTGATTGTACAACAAAGTTGCTGCTTAAATTCCAGGGAGTTATTTGTAGTTCTCTCTCGATGTGAGAAGCAGCAGCTAAAGCTATTGCTTTAGTAGGGAGTTGATTCATTGCAGAGGAGAAACCACATGGATGAGTCATGCTAATTCCTAGAAGTTCCAGTCTGTACATTACAGCTAGCATGCTTTCAAAAGCACACACCTAACACACAAAAAAATAAGCTAAAAGAAAAAGAAGATAAAGATAAATATTAAAGAAAAGTGAAAACATACATTTTCTAGTGTCACCATTCTTCTAAGCTCCTCCTCTAATGGAATACGAAAATTTCGCTTCATCACCCATGAACCCCTCTGGTGATTGGTTCCATAAATATAAAACAAATTGTTAATATTTTGGTATTATGGGTAAAAAGTAAAGTAAAGAGTAAAATTTCACTTGAATCAAATTATCAAGTTAATATGTTACAACTTAATTAACAGCCTTAATCAAATATATAGTTATCTGGTTCTTTAGTTATAATGATTATTGTAGAAATAAAAAGTGATAATAATTACTTTGAAATCGCACATCCAAACACCCTATCGCTAGTTCAACTAGTTCAGGTGACTGGATTTAATCATAACACTTATATGCCATATAGTTAGAATCTAATTATTGGGTATTTTCGGGTATATCAATGGAAAATGAGGAAAAAACAAACTTTGTCAGTGATAACAAAAAAAACACCATAAAATTTAATTATAACTAGGGAAGGATCTCGTGTTGCTGTGGTTACAAAATGGACAGTTTTTTCTTATTAGGACATTGTAGTTTGAAAATCCCAATTAATTACATATAAAGATCACACAAAGAGTTCAAGGTTGCACACCTTCAAGCAGTTTCTCATATACATATCTGCCTTTCAAATCTTCCACCTGTTCCACAATATATTCATCAAATTCAGATGATATATCCATCTTTATTATACTATAAAATACTAAAAGATAAAATTCAAAATAAAGAAACAAAATTTACAAAAAAGTTGTTTCAACTCACCACAAGAAGCTTACACTTGTTGTTCCACCCTCTCTGAAGTGTCATCTTACCTACTCTCAAACCTAACACCTAAACCAACACATTACATATCATCATATTCTTCACCTACACAATTCAAAAAACTCAAATATTAAATAACAAAATAGAAAAATATAAAAAAGGAAACAAACATTCCCCATAAATTCCAAAAGTTCATTGTTAGCTTCCCCACATGCTGCAGGTGCAGCCACAGTAACTCTAACATCATCAACATTCACTCCTACCAAAAAATCAGAAACAAAAATAACCTCAAAAACCAAGAACTGAAACCCTTAAAGGAAAGAAAAAAAAAAGGTTTAACCTATTTTTTATAAAATTACATGCGGTAATTACTACATACAATATATTAATTAACTAATAATTTCTACAGTTCAAAAACAGCTAAAAATCAAGAGAAAAAAAGTTGAACTCAAATTCTTCGATATGTTATATATTTACCTCCTAATCCTCCACTACCTGTATCCCAATATCCAGTTGTTGAGTCTTCCAATTTTGGAATCCATTGCCACATATTGCTTGTTCTTCCAACGTTTGATATTTGATTAATTTGTGAAAATAACCTGCAAAAATCAATCCATCATACCATTAAACTTTCAAAGCACGTAATATCAACAACAATTAACTCCAACTAAACCATCAACAATGATCACAGGATAACAAAAAATTGACGAAAACTGTTGAGATGCCCAAAAGAAAATAGCAAAAAACATATATAGTAGACCTTCTTGGTAAATAATCAAGTGACCAAATGATTGAGGGGTTATTAACATTGAATCCAACTGGAAACAGTATTGGCTTTCTTTCAAATGAATTCAAAGTTTTCAATTTTGAGGGTATATGATTCCAATCAAGAAATAGAAAACAAAACTCTGCTTTAATGGTGAAGGCAACTGCTGTCAAGCTGATCTTGCAACTAACCTGGCTGTATCAAAAACCGGTAAAAAATGTTAAATTTAATAATTTCAAGTAAATTGTAAAAAAAAAAAAAAGCAAATAGGACAATATGCTTTATGATTTTTTTAATATAGGCAATGTACTTCGACAGATGATAACAATTTACCTATGTAATATGTCATGATCAAGAACCACCTGTTTTCCCAGAATAGTAATTTTTTAAACATTTACCAAAAGTTGGGGTTTGAATTCGATTAAGAAATTTAAATTCATGAATGAGCTTTAGAATCCAAAAGGCCAACTTTCACCTTCAACACATGAGTGTAGCTGTAACGTTATAGAAATATTATACTAATATGTGAGTGATTCTAATTATATGATACATTCCTTGGTGGATCTTATAATCACGTCCATACCTTGTTAATATGACAAATAAATAGGTTTAGAGAAAAATTTTACAACTCTTTGGATTTATTATAAGCTTCAAAGTATGTCGTTTCCAATATTCCATTATAGAACTGTGGTTCCAATTATTTCGACCTAGGATGCTACAATTTTTAGAATTTAGAATTTGGTAAATTGTTACATCATTATTCTATTTTTGTAAGAATTTCATACAAAAAAACCTTGAATTATATAAATTACAATAGAGCATATTTATAAAGTCTGATTTATGAGACAGAAAAAATCAATACGTTTCAGTTTGATTCACATCAGTTTTGATCAGTATAATACGTACACAAATCAACTATCAAGTTTAGTCAATATGAAGATATTGTTCCTTTAAGTCAAATGTTTAGTGCTCTTTTCGTATATAGATCAATCCTATTGGCAGTTGTTTTTTACTTTAAGTACAAAATTGGCGTAATCTGAAATCGATTTTAATTAATTTAATTTCATTTATGTAGGGTTCTTTCTGTATACAAAAATTAATTTTAAGAAAGGATTATGAGCAATTTATGAATTACTGCAACATAAATTAAAGAAAACCATCACATATAACATTATTTTCGGAAAATTCTAATTCATGTGATGTTTTTCTGCATTTTCATATATAGATTGTTATTTGTCATATAATATTAAAAGCAATTAAAATGATTCATAAAGTTATTGATACTCATGTCATAACTAAAAAGTAAACACTTTTTCACTCTTGAGAATAAAAAAACAACTTATACTCATTTGGACAGAGGGAATAATTTTTTAGAAATTAAAAACATACATATAACAGAGAGATATAGTTTAATATGGGATTGAGGCATAGTATGTTTATATAACATTAAGGAAGTGAAGCTTTTAGTGTGTGTGTGTGTGTGTGTGTGTTTGTGTTTGTTTGTGGCATGACTGTGCCTCATGGTAGTTTGTGAAAGGTGAATAAAAGAAGAGGAAGAAGCACAGAAGAAAGGAAAGTAACATCACCTCAATTTGACTCTGAAGGAATCTTATGTAACCAATAACTTCTAACAGCATAGAAGCTGTGTCAGTCTGCATATATGATAAGAAAACAGATGGGCTCCAAAACTTTAATCATCATCAATGATGATGGTGATTGAAATTGATAACCATATTTAGGGAAAAAGACGATTGCTTTCCCCATCAATGAGAATAAATATCGATGGAATTTGGGGGAGAGAGACACAAGACTAAATCAAACCTGAAGATAGGAGAGAAATCTATTGATGAAGGAAGACGATTGCTTCAACAACCGCCTCCCGGATGTCAAACAACCAGTTTTAAGAGGATAAACAACGAGAGGAGCAACAAGAAGAAGACCAAAAAAGAGTAGAGGCTTCTTGCTAATTACATCTGCCATGAAAAAGCTACTAACAGCTATGAACCTGAAGTCCCCAAGAAGTATGTAAAAGATCAATATCCATGAACCAATTGAACAAAAATAAGGCACAATGACACCAAAAATTGAAATAAGAGTGAAGCATGTCATGTTGAAAGTTGAACTGTTATTGATTTTAATTTATAATCTGGGAGTGTTGAAGTCCAGGAGAGTCATCAAGGTAAGCATTTATACCTTGAATTTTTAAAGACGCACCGAGCCTTATTTTCCCTTGACACTGGTAGCTTCCATTATTGGAATTAGACAGGTTAACTACTTGACGCTCCATCATATGCATGCACTCTGTTGTTTAATCATTTAAAAGATTTAGTGACAAATAGATTCACTAACACTTGAAGAACTAAATCAACTCGTATGTATCACAGGCTCATTATCAGATATAAAAAAAAAGCCAGAACATAAAACATTTAAAATAGGGTAAAGGGTAACAACTTGTATGTAAAGAACTTGAAATATACATAAATCTCGAGGCTTTAAAAAATCATATGTTTGACCATTAAAAAGTCAAATGTGTGTTTGAAAATTGAAATAGTCAACTCACATTCTGCAGATTGTGGTTGACCAAAAGTCAATTGAAATCCCACATCCAGTTGCTGCAAAAGTCCAAATAGATAATCCAACTCCAATAAGCCTAAATGGATTAATGCTGCAAATATAGAAAACATTAAAGATTATTAGCATATGAATAATATAGAAAACATTAAAGATTATTAGAATATGCATCTCATCTGATAATGTAACACATTTCATATATTTGTGTCAACAAACATTGATCAAACAGCCACTAATATAAGATAACATATCACTATATGATAATATGATATGATATGATGTCGAATCACCTTTACCTTTTACCTTTTACTGATTACCATACTAAAACTTAAACACCCCACCCATGCAAACCTGTAAACAGCCGAGTTCACCACCAACGGGTAACCAAATACCGGAAATACCCGTTGTGCCAACACGTAAGGGAAACACAGAGCTGTTAGTAGCTTCATCTTTTGTAGTGCAGCTGTAAACAGCCGAGTTAGTGCACTTGTGTGCTTGGTGACCAAAAAATCGGTCAAGTTAGCAGCATAAGCGATGGTTGAATTCACAGAAAGCATTAGCCACATGAATCTATGCTTTAGCAAATTAGTATTATTTTAAATTTTATTATAATATTATTGTTTTTGAAAAAACAAAAAACCATTTTTTCCTCCAGTCAAGGACATCAACAATAAAACCAACGTTTTGGGTGTAACCCGCAATTATATTTCTCTTGGGCATTTTTGTTAAACACCTTGTGTGCACAGCTTATCACCTCCCTTTTCTAGCCTATTTAGAGTGTCATAGCTTAAAAATAGATTTATAAACAGATTCAAATTCAAGACCATTTGAAACAAGACAATGGAATCAAATCAAGCTTCGATATCTCCAAAACCGATAGATTGAGAGCACTTGGATAAAGTCATAAAGTATATTTTATATTACCAATATTTTCTTTTGATTCTTCATGGGCTTAATCGTTTGATTGCCAAGATGGAATTTTCTTGAAACATTAATTGGTACACCCTTTGGTCTTTCACTCGTCTCCTAATTGGTGCTCAAAAGAAATATTCATCTTGATGCTTAACAAGAAATAAACCCAGATTACACCTCTAGAAGCAAAAATCGCAGCAGCTCCTAGAACACTTACATAGTTATGAATTTATGTGAGAAGTTTATAGATAGGGAGTTCTTACCGATATTTAAGGCTGTTGGTTCAACGACTACATGTATATTCAAGGTGGAATGAACTGGAGATCGAGAATCAGAGCATGAGAACCTGGATCGCTTGTGCCCTGATCTTGGATTTCACAACCTGTCGAGGGAGAGTATATACCTCCACCAAACTCCAATATTAAAGAAAAAATGTAACTCCTTAGTCCTGAATCAAAACACAAAAATATGAAAATAAATACAAGAACTCTAGAAATTTGGAAATCATAAGTCTAGAAAATGAGAAATTATAAGTGGGGCATAAAAATTATACCTGGAGTCTTATTATCAATCAATCAGAAATTCATAAATCACCTCTTTACTCTTATGACTCTTTAGATTGCAGTCCTAGAAATCAGGAATTGGAGAATCGATCCACAACCAATTCCATATCTAGAAATCAGGAAATAAAGAAATTAAAGAAAATAGAAATCAGATTATGAGGGAGTGAGTGATGAGTGAGGTCTGATGAGTTTAGATAGCAGAGACATTAGCAAAGTCATAAAAATAAGGATAGGGAGGTGTATTTAGAAATCGGGAGATGAGAGAGGAGAGTTTAGGAAAATTATTGTTCTTCTTATGTTCTTAACATAAACAGTACACATGGAGAGAGTATATAGTTATTACCTATCGACATAAGTGCCTCTTGACAAACCGATGATTGGAAAAACCAATCGACTCATCGTCTTCTTCAACTTTACCTTTCGTCTTTCTAGCAACATGAAAGATGACAACCCGACTCCTAATCACAGTCTTGAACGGCGGAACTCTGTGGTGAAACTGATAGCAACTTGAAACGAGATTCAAGTAAGTCAAATTCAAGATTCATGAAATTCTAGGGCACACGAGGCTACATGCCGCCTGAATTTCAGTCTATCGGAGTTCCGACACATAAGTCCGACTTGTACGCTTTTCGAGTTGTACTTCTGGAGATATTGTAAGGCGAAGAAGGCAAGTGAGGAAGGAAGGAAGGAGCGTCAATAACTAGGGCAAGCCGACAGTCACTCTCTGGAGGGGGAAAGAAGGAGCATCGTAATTAGGGCAAGAGGGAAACTGAGAACAAAAGTGGAGGATAAAAAAGAAGCGGGTTCTCAAAATTTTTGGGATTTCATTTTCCCCAACTCTACTAAACGCGCCTTTTCATTAAATTTATAAAGCGACACTTCTAGAGGACGCCCACTTAAGACACTTCTAGAGGACGCCCACTTAAGATACAACGCCCTCCGTGTTTTTAATCTTTTTTTTCTTATTACGCTAATTTAAGGGCACGCAATAATGCGTGTCCCCTATCCTTAAATTTTTTGAAGAGATGACATTTTTTTAATGTCACTCTCTTTTGCGTAACATAAATCAACGAGTGTCGTGGTTTGCGCTTCGTAAAAGGGTCTTTTTCTTGTGGTGCGGTTGACCGATGGCTGCAAGTTGATCACAAATTGAGTTAAACTTTCAACCATAATTAGAGACAGAAGAGGAACCTTCTTGCACTTGGTGAAGAGAGTCCTTAAGATTTTGCATAGGTTCAACAAAAACATGACAGTATGCGGCTTTAGGTGTGACCCAAACATATCGAGCAGTACATAGGCTGAGAATTTCATCCATGATGTATTCTGTGGGGGAGGCTTGAAGGATAATAATGGCCTTATGATCAACTTCTTCCCAGGAAGCAAAAGTGGGATTCGGGGAAGTTTTGTCTTCAACCATAATTGTCTCGGGAAGAGGAATAGAGGAACCATTAATATGAGTGATTTAGTTTTGATATTTGAGAAGGGGAGTAATCTGGTACTTCCATAGTGGTAGTTTGAAGAGGATAACTTGATGGTTAGCATATGAAGAATGGTTTTAAGAGAAAGAGTACCATCTTGGAGGAGCTTCATGATGCCATTATCGAGAAGAAGTAGTGTTGGCTATAAGAATTGATTAGGAAGAGATCAACAATTGGCTGATACCATATAAGAATATATTTTATCAAGCTCCAACAATCTTGGAGTGGTGTATATTCTATTATATATAATCAATACAAGAGTACATGATAAGATATATTTAAAATACAACAAGATCCTATAAATTAGGAGAAGATAAAGTTATTTATGGTTTGGCCATCTTATCATTAATAAAAGATATACTAATATCCTTTTGATTTTCAAATGCTTTCAATGATATACATGTACAAAATCAATAATAACAGAAAGTAGTCGGTCTGAAACTATCACATTTCTAATAAATGGTTTACAAATACAAAGTCCATAACAGAAAAAAGAAATAGTATTACTATTAAAACTATTCGACAGGATCAGAAGGCAAATTAATCTCCATTTTAGATTTCTCATCCACGTCGACAATCACATGGTCATCAAAGTCTTTAAAGCAAGCAATCCTCCCTAATTCCTCCACTTCTTCAATCACAAGATCAAGTTTTGCCACCGCCTCCACCAACAATGCTACAAATGCTGCAAATGGCAACGCCTCTGAGAACTCTAAACTCGTGATTGCAATCTTGCTCAATGTCGGCCTCAAGAACCTCCCCTCCACTTCCAACTGCTTGGAAACTCTTTTTGATTTCCACTCATATAATGCTGATGATTCGGTTTTTACACTTGATAACTGCTTTTCAGGCTTTAATCGTGTTGTTTCTGCCACTAGGGCTAGCATGTTTGCGGTATTGTTAGGGCCGTTCGGCCCAAGAAAGAGTCGCGGTTGTGATTTTAGGGCTGTGTCTAGGTCTTGTAGGGCTTGGTGGAGGTGATCGGAGAGTACTTCTGGTGAACATTGGCGACGGTTTCGTATGCTATCTGCTAGTTCCATTAGGGCTTTGGATACTTCAGTTGCTAGGCGAGTGCATGGATCTTTAAACAACAATCGAACGGATTTTGGTGTCTGAAAATGCCAAAATGGAAGGATCAAATTTTATTCAATAACTAATTGGTAAATTAGCAATAGCTTTGGTTTGATAAAGTGTTTGTGCATAAATGATGTTGAAATTATTTTCTACTTTCAGGAAAATGGTTCATATTTTGTGTAACGATAGGAAATAAAATGAGGTCGTATTTGTGAAATATTAGCACTTAATGGAAAAAATGATATATTTTACTTTAATAGAAAACATTCATACATAATGTAATACCATAAAATAAATGGCTTGCTAATTGCATCATTACATAAAAAGATAAGACGATCATTTATTTTAGATAACTTATTCATTTTAAAAGAAAGCATCTTTGTACATACAACACTCTTGTTTAAGACATGTATTATTAATCTATTAAGCACTTTATCCATACAACATTTAATAAGCTAAAATTTTATATGGGCAAAAGATACCTGAATTTCAGTTCGTAAACATCCATGAAGAGCAACGACCGTATATCCAAAATGTCGAAGAACTGCTCCGAGTTTAACGTATTGTTGCCAGGGGATTGGATCACAATGCCATGAGTGTCGTGGCTCCCAACTCGTATGTAAAGCCTGTAAGTTATATCAACTTTATTGAATGTAACTCCAAATGATTGTTTTCTGATATGTTACAAGAACCCATTAATTATAATATGCATCTAAAACAACAAAAAAGTATTGTACCAGGGTTTCGTCTGTGGACTTTGAGTCTAGAACTGCCTTGTAGTTCTCGTAAATAGGATCTTCCATTGAGTTATCTTTCCCCATGTTTGTTTCTCTATCGCTAAAGTATTCATTGACACAAGCTGTAATTTTTTAAAATCCCACATAAATACATTTTAAAAGTTACTTTTTCCTTCAACATAAAAAATCATATATGTTATATCTTATACTATATTATAAAGCATATTAGTCATATCTTGAATTTTAAGAGGTATAAGTTACAAAGTTTTTTGTATAAATCAATTATACATAAATAAATCATTAATATTTACTAAAAGTTTGAAACCTTGAATTAAGGAAATTTATTAAAAAGTTTAATTTGAAGCAAAATGACAATTTTAAAATGTTAAATTCCTATATATGAATTAGTTTATATTTCTTAAATTTGACACCGATGTTAATTAATTTACATCAAATGTATGAATAGATAACACAGAGTCAAGATCAAATAAGAAGGAAACTTTTGATAGGAAGGTAAGAAGTTTTTTTTCTACATATTTGTTTTGCGAACAAACAAAATGAATCATTAGATGATTCATTTTTAAGATGATTCACAAAAAAAATTCTCAAAAAACATCTCGATTATTCATTTATACAATGATTTTGTTGTTATTCACTAAAATTGTCGTAAAAATAAATTTTTTCTTAATTTACTTAAAAATGAATCATAAAGATGTTTTTTTGAGAATTTTTTCTTGTGAATCATCTTACAAATGAATCATCTAGTGATTCATTTATTTTGTTCGTCAAAAAAATATGTAGAAAAAAAACTTCTTACCTTCCTAAAAAAAAAAAATTCTTACCGGATTTATAACCAGATAACACAAATATAAGGTCTAAACATAAATATTTTATTTAAAAGTGATAATTTTTATACATAATAACTAATAATAAAATATAATAATTATATCCTCGTAAAAAAATTATTCACCAAAAGTGTTGTTTATCGTCGCCGTTTTGCAGGCACGCATCTAGTGTATATATATATATATATATATATATATATATATATATATATATATATATATATATATATATATATATATATATATATATATATATATATATATATATATATATATATATATATATATATATGTTATTTGTAAAACAAAAAACCCCAAAAATCATAAAAATGCATAAAAAAATACCTAGACATTACAACACTTTTTTTTAAAAATTTTTTATCAAAAAATCACAGCCATTTTGACTATTTTACTGAAAAAAAAAATAAAAAAAACTTTTTTTTTTTTTTTTTTGTAAAGAAAGAAAATTTTTGAAAAAAAATTTCAGCGACTTTATATTAAAGATGGGGAATATGGATTTTGTAAAGTATTCAGTTTAGCTTATTGAATTCTAAAAATTTAAATTATTTTTGAAACACAGCCCCAAACACCCGATAATGTTTTATAAAATTGTTCATATTTTTTTATGATTACCTTTTAAATTGCAAAAACTATTGAAACACGATATTTCAAGAATCGTAATTGCTTACCTTCAATTGATTTTGCCAAACCTTCAATTTTCGATACTGAAAAATTATGAAGATTTTCTCCTGACCAGTTCGGGAAGATAAAAAGGCTCATGACAATGCAAACCCCCGATCCAATAGCCATGGTGTAGAGTCGCTCACGAGCTATCTTTAGCACGTCTTCAACACGATAACTTGAAATAGTAATTAAATTAAATGTCAAGAGGAATATAATGACACCGTAGTCATAATTTTTTTTTACTGTTGGAAAAAACCTCAAATACGTACTCATAGCTCCTGCAAACACAAATTGATGTAAAATGTAAACATAATAGGATTAAATGCAAAAAATAGCAACATACTTTTATGATTTGTTAAAGAAAATTTAATTTAAAGTATATTGATATAATATTTTTTTTAAATACAATATTATAGTTATGTAGATTTTCAAAGTATAGTGTTTCAATAAAAAAAATTGAAAATATAAATGATAACATAAAAAGTATTATAATTCAGAAACAAATAGAAGTATGATTGTTGTTTTTTTACATTTACACCAAAATAAATAAACAGCTAGCTAGTGCAATATTTACCTATCAAAAAGACCAAAGCTCCAATGAAAATGGCACAAAAAACTTTCCCAGTTTCTCTAGCGATATACTCGAATAAGAAAGCCAATGATCCTGCCAACAGTGTTCCAAGACCTCTATTCAATCCTTTGCATAACGTTGCCCCTTTCAATAAATAAAAAAATAAATATTATTAATTAATTTACAGCTTCATATATAAACCATTAAATATAATAATAGTCTATCAATTATTGATGCATGAAACCAATTGTAACTAAGTACTATATATAAAAACTTAATAAATTACCTGCAGTGAACTCAAGCACAACCACAACAGTCATGACAGCCCAAATGGCGTTCTGCCCGATCCCATTGAACAAAGGCTCTAAAAGATATAGCAAAGAAACCAAAGTGAGTGATAATCCAACTTTTACTGAATGAATTGCCCTTCGTGGATCATCTCGACCCACTTTCAAAATTTTCTGACATGTCAACCCTAAAAACTTCTTTGTCGTCTCCATGTAAACTCCTACTCGATTCTTCAGAACGTCTGTAGCAGAGTACATACTGGAAACAGAAGAAGCAGCAACATCGATGGAACACATATTGAAAACTCTTAATAGAAAGAATAAGATCAAACACTTTTGGTTTGTAGAGAAAGGTGTCAAAAACTTTTCAAGTTGTATTAATGCCACCTTTAGCTATATATATGCGACTTGTTTAAATTTATAGGTGTATGTGGGTGGTTAAAAAGCTACTTGGTTAAATTTAATAGGTGTACTGTATGTGCCTATTATGCATATATACGTATAGAAAAGGATTTTTGGACAATAAATTTATATAGTTATAATATTCGGACATAGTATAAAACCTAATTTTTCGTAGTGGTCCGGTTAATATTTAGATTTTTTTACGATTTTTGAAAATTTAATAGGTAATAATGTTTTTTTCCAGATATGAGATTAAGCCCAAACAAGCTGTATCATTACTTATTTTAAATCTAGAAATAATGTGCAAGAGTATGACCAGTAAAAAGTTGAATGATTTAACCGAATAAAAGTATGTTGCGATAATTTAATCGGATAAAAGCCTGCTGTGAGTTTATGTATTAGTTTTATAAATGTCTAACGTTTTATTAATGCAATTTATAACATGTTATAAAATTTAGTTAACAATAGTAAAGATAAGTAACGTTTACAAAATAAAGAAAAAAAAAATTAACGTATTAGAAATATTTCCTTAAGTATAAATTTTTTGTTTGGAAAAGTTATTTTTAGAGAACATATCCTATAACGCTTAAAATAACTTTTCTTAATTAGTTATTAGTTCATAATACTCTATCTCCATTTAAAAAAAACATTTAAATGTTGTATTTGGTTTGTCACTCTTTGTACGATGATATTTAAATTAATAGAAACTTCATTGATTAAAAAAAATGATGATAGATTTTTATATGCGAAGTTTATAAAAACTAAATACATTTATAATTTATAAAGTTTAATGTGTTTATAACATTTTATTTTTATATAATTTGATTATTTAATTTTTATAATTTGTTGAATTTACAAATTAAGCTCAATAAACTGCCACTTCAAAACCATATTAGGAACATGGCCTCATTTTCTTGCATTCAAACAATTGAATAAACGTTTAAGCACAACCACAACACTCTAAGAATTGTTCTTTATTATATACTAATATTATTGAAATAGAACAGTTCCAGGTAATAAATGGCAGCGCGTGGTGATGTAAATTGTTACATAGAGAAAAAGTTTGATAGCCGGTTTGGTGTCACATGTTGTCCATTTAAAGGTGACGTACATATTAAAGAAGTCAACTTCTATTTGAAATCATATTGAAAAGGAAAGATAGTCACAAGGGCAGGTAAAATCTTTCCTAAGTTTAAAAGTTGGTTTCCAAATTAATAATTGTTGGACGTAATTATGGAGTCATTTATCGTTTATAAAAAAAAAAAAAAAAAAAAAAAAAAAAAAAAAAAAAAAGAGGTTTAAGCCGAACGGTGTAAGAGCACGGCATTCTAAAGTGATGGTGACTTAGGGTTTACACCGTACCAATAACACAACACTTTGGTGTGTTGCAGTGATAATGTTGTGGTTTGTGGAAGGGTAGAGGGTCTTTCTCTTCTTTTTTTCAATCTACAAAAAATTTAAAGACTAATATATATATATATATATATATATATATATATATATATATATATATATATATATATATATATATATATATATATATATATATATATATATATATATATATATATATATATACTAATAAAAAAGTAACTTTTTTGTCATGTGTCATTATATTAGACATTTTAATTAATATGTTGCCACTTGTCAATTTATTAGTTTTCCATTTTAAATTTATTGGATCTCCTCATTAATGTGATTCTATTTTAAATTTTAAATGTTAAATTATTGTTTTCATTAATTCACAAATAAAAAATATCTAATATATATTAAAAATTAATTTTATATATTTATTTGAATCAATGATTATAATTTCACATAACTAATAAAAATATCTCTTAAATTAATAATTTATTTAAAATAATTTATTAATAATTTTGAGTTTTTACAATAAAAGTTTGATTAATTTTATAATTGTGGTTCCCACGGGTTATAAACTAGTATATATATATATATATATATATATATATATATATATATATATATATATATATATATATATATATATATATATATATACTAGGAAACTTATTAAGGTCGTGATAATCATGACCCTAGCGAATTGATCAACAAGTTACTTTTACATTATTTTAGGTAAAAATACGTTTTTAACGACATTGAGTGGTATATCTTATTGTGCAAATGGCAATAAATATTCTTAAATATTCCATGGATGTTGTTACTGCAAAGTTCCAGAGTCCGAAGGAACAATATGAAGATTATGTTAAAAGTATAAGACGTAGTGAAAAAAAATGAAAAAAAATTTATTTTCATAATGGGGGTGTTTGGGATTGCTTTTAAAAAAATATTGTCTTAAAGCACAAGTTAACTAAAGGCTCAAAACTCACCCTTGAATATCAATTAAAAGTTATAATTGAAGTACATTGCTATTTCTTGCATATTGGAATACAAAATAACAAAGTTGTTGTATTAGAGCTATATTGGAATTAATGTCGACATCCTCTAGTTTACTCATATAAAGTTCATCACTATTAAAAGACTCAAAACTCACTCTTGATAATATACCATCTGACATTTTCATCCTGATTGGTGTACTTTATTTTCTTTCAACATTAAAACTCTCTTTGATGTTTTCTTGAGTGCATCTTAAGTAAGTGTTGTATGTTTATATATCAAAATTTGTAATCTTGATTCATTTATATTTTGATAACCCACAAAATTTTAGGTATTGTCAAATGTTGATTCGCCAAGCAATGTATGATGGCATCCCCTGTGTATTTTGTTATCACTAATGCAAGTCCTACACAATGATGAAACAACATAAGTTAAATGTAAAAATGACAGCATACTTTCATTTATTAGTTTATTAAAACATCCTATCGTTCTTTCATTCTTTTGGAACATTGTAATTTCAATTTTTTTTTCTTATTAAAGGGCAGTTTGGGAATTTTACGTTTTCTCTTTTTGGTTTCTATTTGAATCTTTATGAAGGACTATCCTCGTTCTCTCCATCTTATTTTTATTTTTGTCACTTTTATCATATTGATTCCTACACAATTATATTAATTTAGTGTTTAGCATAACTACCATATTCTTCGATAGTTCTTATTTTAAATGATTTGATTTTCTTTAATTTTGTCATTCCACATATTTTTTATTTTCTATTTGTACGATGATCAATTTTTAGCGACCTATTACTATTTCATTTACGTTTCATATTGTTTTGACTTTGACAAATAATACAGTTTTTCTATCTACACACAAATGTAAAGTATATAAATGTAATAATAGAATTACCATACATACATATCCAATGACAATTTTGTTATAAAATAAAAGTAAATATAATTTTATTAAAAAAAATGAATCCGATCTTGTAAAAAAGTAATCAAAAAGTTAGTTGCATTTTTTAATGTAGATATTTTTCTTAATAGTATAAGATGTTGGTTATTTTAATAACCAAAACGTAAAATGCGGAAGTATAATTTGAAGATCTTTAATCTCGAATCTGATTAAAAGAAAACTTAGACATGAAAGAATGATTGCATACCTGATTTCATTATGATCTTTGGATGTGAAGAACTACGATTGGGTTTTTCCAGTTGATCTCAAGAGCTCTCTCTAAGATCCCTTAGCAAACCCTAATGAATTTACATGTGTATTTTCATGTGTCTTGATTTGCTCCTCATCACATGTATTTATAGATGGATATAAACCCTAATGTGAGAGATGGAAGGGAACTTGAGGATCTTGAGTCAAACCGGGAACTCAACCCACAAGGTAAGTTAATATTCTATAAATTGGTCCATCAACTATTTATATTCTTACCATAATAATTGGATTTAGTAATATATCGTACATATTAAAGAAGTGGTTACATAATTATCCAACAATCTCCCACTGGACCATGAATGTACGTATAACTGTATAAGCGCATTAATGAATGTTATTATAACATTGGTACCCTTAAACAATCGCGTCCACTAATAATAATAGTATAGGATCAAAGCGGCATTCGTTATAATTTACATAACTAAACCTATCAATGGTCACATATACATATATATATATATATATATATATATATATATATATATATATATATATATATATATATATATATATATATATATAACTAACGACATAGGTTAAACATGATGTGTGGTTTTAAAATCTAAATAGATTTCCAACGAGTTCCTCTTTAGATTGAAGTGAGATCAAACTTCAAATAAGTGCAACTAATAATGGAGTTAACCGAATTCTTAATAATATACAAAAAAAAACATAATTGTTCTTAAACAAAACATAAAGGACCATAAAACTCCCACTAAAACCAAATATCACACCAACGTGTGCAGTATGCTTAGGAAAGACCTAAGGAGGCAATCCCTTTATGAGCGGATCTGTTTTCATGGAGTTTATTCATATGTGCTATGTATATTTCCATTTTGCACTATTGTGTTAACAGAATGAAACTTGATGTCAATATGCTTTGCTTAATAGAAATTCTGTTGTTGGAATATAATATTGCTGACTTATTATCACAACTTTAGTGGTATTTCAATACCAATAATGTGTAGCCTCATGACAAATTTCCGCACCATATTTCATGCTACAAATTATGATGTCATTATGAAAGAAGGTACTGACGTCTATTCCATGAAATTGCTCATCATGCAAAAATTTAAAAATATCCTGATGGATCAGTAACTATTTTGGCATCTAATAAAATCATATTCATAATAAAAATGATCTCCAAAACATCTGATTTTCTATAGTTGAGCAGATATCCTTTTGTTATATATAGATATCTGATATCTCAAAATCCATGTGGCTGCTTTGTTATGATCCAAACTTGGGTTGTGTAGATATCTGCCCAAAACCAAAAAAAAAAAATTACTCCTACATAATTTGTGATACACAAAATCATCTATTGTATTTACCTCAAAACCAAAACATATAATAAATTGATGAAAAATATGGTACCACGTATAGGATATCCAAACTTGAGGTTGTTGAGTTTGTGTATTCAGAATAGGAGATTGAATAACACTGTCGATCACTAATTCATAATCTGCATACTATCGAAAGGAATAACAGGAGTCAAGATTGATTCCTCCTTAAAGACAATGTTTTAACCTTGTTTCTCCCCAAACTCAACATCCTTAAAAAATGTTGCTCTATCCAAAATGCAAGGTCAATGTTCATGCAATCGAGAACTAACATAATGCCCTCATTCCATTCCTTAAATTTAATCTCATTGATTACATGAATCATAAATATGATCAATGTTAGCAGATATAATACCATAATTCAAACATGAGCAAATCTATTTTTATGCTCATTAATCCATAAACCGTAATCAATAAATTTAATTTATGACATATTTAAAAGGTATCAACACAACATTAATATCAAGTCTTTAGACTGTAATACTAACTTGCAAGAGATATCCTTGTTTTAGAGATACACATTGACAATAAATCATGTCAATTAACAAGCCACTCGTTGGATTGACTTATTAATCACATGGAACCCAAAACATCATCACATGTTTATCGCCACATATATGTTTATTCGGCCAAATATCAGTCTACCTTTGGGTCGATTAATACCCGCATTAATAACAAATAAACTATAAAATTTGATAATAAGAATTGACAATAGATCATGTCAATTAATAAGCCCCTCTTTGGATTAACTTATTAATGACATATAACCTAAAAATTGTCATCAAACATGTGTTTATCCGACCAAATATTAACCTACCTTGGGGTCGATTAATATCCGTATTAATAAACATAAACCATAAAATTTAAGTTCTTTGTAAATTAATTTTCTCAAATAAGATCACTTTGGTGATATATTGTGTCCATTAATTTACCCTTAAACTAAATAACATGTCATATCTTTAATTTATTGATAACCAAAAATAAAAGACAAGCATACATGAAATGGTGTCAAAATAATATAACAAAAAATGTTACCAAATAATTTTCTTAAATGCCTGAAAATCTATAATAATGTAATCCCCATATAATTGTATGTTCTAAAAAAAATTTCCTTATGAAATCTCGAAAATATATGCAATAAAAAAAAAAATGGATTCCATAACTCCTTCAAATGTCAAACATTTTTAAATGCACTTTATGAATTCACGAATAAAATAAAATAAAAATCATAAAGTCTATTTGATAAATTCCTTAGATAAACCAATAATAAAATCTAGGGTAAATGGCACAAAAAACACTCTGTTTACACAACAATTCGATTTTGACACCGTGTTTTTCTTTGTGTCAATTTTGACACTGTGTTATTAATTTTTTACTAAATGTAACCATATGACTGGTTGCCTTCAAGTAAACCGGTTTGAATTTTGTTGAGTGGGCCATTTGCTTATGTGGCATACACGTAAGATCCTACATGGCAGTTGAGCCTTTATATATGATTCCTAACGTCTTCAACCCTTTAGAACCTAGATCGATCTTCTCTCTCTCTCAAGCATTTCATCAAACAACTTATATGCATCATAAACTTATGCTGGAATATGGCATTTATG
The DNA here is from genome assembly GCF_002870075.4 of Lactuca sativa. Classification (NCBI taxonomy): domain Eukaryota; kingdom Viridiplantae; phylum Streptophyta; class Magnoliopsida; order Asterales; family Asteraceae; genus Lactuca; species Lactuca sativa. Next base: position 114,048,852 of record NC_056628.2, read on the forward strand.
TATGGGTTTCATCACCCAAACAACTTTTTATAACATCCAACCTCAAATAAAAAATCCCTACCATCCACCACCATATCTCCATATACACGATTTTCTAACAGTCGCTTAAATTTATAGTTCCATTACCAAAAGGAGTAAGAAAAAACATAACCATATTCATGTTATTGCTGCCAGGAAGTCAGCTTGCCCGCGGCGTTAGCAACCCTGAATTGAATGTTTTTTGTCAAAAACATGGAATCGACTTTCCAACAGGGATGATGATGGATTTTCAGAAGCTTATATGCAAAACTAAACAATAATTTAGTTCTTTGAAATTAAAGAATACAGAGAGACGTACTTGAGATATAACAATTCAGAATTACCCTCTAAGTCCAGAAAAGCTTGAAGGCAGGTGTGACGTTTAAGCGGGAGAGGGTGGCGGTAAAGGGAACGACCTTGGAAAAGGAAGAGCAACTGAGCCTGAGGCCGCTAATTGAGACAGTGTGGAGGAGGCAAGCAAATGATGACATATAAGTTAAGAATGGTCGGCAACAGCCTTCGTATTGACTGAGAAGGAGTAGAAAGGAAATAGTGACACGCTTCAGCTTACAAGACAAACCTAACATCTATGAGGCGGTGAAGCTGCTGACACCATAAATGCTAAAAATGGCCGCCAAAAAGCTTTCGTATTGGAGGAAAGAAGCAACTCATCAATGTGGACATAAAAGCAAATCTTTCACATATAGGTAATGATATATATATATATATATATATATATATATATATATATATATATATAGATATAGATATAGATATAGATATATCTTTACTATATTATTAAGCATATTGGGTATTTCTTGAAATTTAAGAGGTACAATTTCTATTAAACGATGTACAATCCTATTATGCTTGTAAATAAGTATACATATTTATGGATGTTTTACGGATGTAACCCCAAATAGAATTAAAAATGCTCTCTATACTCACATTTCAAAACACCCCTAATTTACGGCACAAATATTTCATACCCTCTACAAAACCCTAGGTCATTTGCATTTATGCAGAATTTGACCGCTTCTTCCTCACCATCGTCATCAGTCTCATTGTCATTGAACACCACCATAGCCGCCATCTATCATTGTCTTCCTCTCTACTAACCCTAAGTCGCCACAACCATGACCTTTCTTAACAAATGCAGCCATTTGAAGCAAACATTCACACGCCTATAAAACTTGTATTATGGCTTTATTCAGATTCGCTATCAGCGGTTTTCGGTCTTCATCTCCGGTTACCACTTGCAACCACTTCATTATTTTCTTCTTCTCTCATTCTCTTTAAATCCATTCATGTTTCTTCCTTTATTTCGTCATCCATTTTGTTATTTAAACCATTTTCGTGTCAATTTTGCCCTAAAATCTTCGATTGCAGGTACGTTTCACCACCAAATCCATTTACCACGATACTTACAGTCATGTTCTGCAATTTATTGATCCCCAGGCACGACAATCTACCCTGGAAATGATTCTCTCTCCAATGCAACTATATCATTCAAAAACACCGCCTGGCCATTGTTGTTGATCGAAGAAGGTTATTATTTTTGTCTACCTAAACTAATTCATATTTATTTTGATTAAAACATCTAAATTCAAGGTTTTCATTTTTGATTCTTTAGTTTTTGAAACTAAAAAGGCTACAGGTTACTTCAAGCAAGAACATGAATAGATGATTATGTAAGTTCTTATATCAACTCGTTTGAAATATGTTTTTTAATGATTTAGTAATGTTTATTTTTCATGCTACAAATGGCTTTTTTTGATTAATATTGGTTGTTCTTACATGTAACATCCCCCTCTGGCACGTATCACAATATTGTCCGCTTTGGGCCACTCAGCACGGGGACTTCCCAGGGGGTCACCCATCCTGGTACTACTCCCGCCCGAGCACGCTTAACTGCAGAGTTCTTATGGGATCTGCTGCCCTCACGACTTTAAAACGCGTTGTGATAGCGAAGGTATCCACACCCCTTATAAGGAATGTTTAGTTCTCCTTCCCAGCTGATGTGGGATCAGATCTAACCCACTTTCACCCCCCATTATAGGATTCGACGTCCCCGTCGAACACATCGACCTGTGCCCTAGCTCTGATATCATTTGTAACATCCCCCTCTGGCACGTATCACAATATTGTCCGCTTTGGGCCACTCGGTACGAGGACTTCCCAGGGGGTTACCCATCCTGGTACTACTCCCGCCCGAGCACGCTTAACTGTAGAGTTCTTATGGGATCTGCTGCCCTCACGGCTTTAAAACGCGTTGTGATAGGGAAGGTATCCACACCCCTTATAAGGAATGCTTAGTTCTCCTTCCCAGCCGATGTGGGATCAGATCTAACCTACTTTCACCCCCCCCCCCCATTATAGGGTTCGACGTCCCCGTCGAACACATCGACCCATGCCCTAGCTCTGATACCATTTGTAACATCCCCCTCTGGCACGTATCACAATATTGTCCACTTTGCGCCACTCGGCACGAGGACTTCCCAGGGGGTCACCCATCCTGGTACTACTCCCGCCCGAGCAAGCTTAACTACAGAGTTCTTATGGGATCTGTTGCCCTCACGGCTTTAAAACGTGTTGTGATAGGGAAGGTATCCACACCCCTTATAAGGAATGCTTATTTCTCCTTCCCAGCCGATGTGGGGTGAAAGTGGGTTAGATCTGATCCCACATCGGCTGGGAAGGAGAACTAAACATTCCTTATAAGGGGTGTGGATACATTCCCTATCACAACGCGTTTTAAATCCGTGAGGGCAGTAGATCCCATAAGAACTCTGCAGTTAAGCGTGCTCGGGCGGGAGTAGTACCAGGATGGGTAACCCCCTGGGAAGTCCTCGTGCCGAGTGGCCCAAAGCGGACAATATTGTGATACGTGCCAGAGGGGGATGTTACAAATGGTATCAGAGCTAGGGCACGGGTCGATGTGTTCGACGGGGACGTCGAATCCTATAATGGAGGGTGAAAGTGGGTTAGATCTGATCCAAATCGGCTGGGAAGGAGAACTAAGCATTCCTTATAAGGGGTGCGGATACCTTCCCTATCACAACGCGTTTTAAAGCCGTGAGGGCAGCAGATCCCATAAGAACTCTGCAGTTAAGCATGCTCGGGCGGGAGTAGTACCAGGATGGGTGACCCCCTAGGAAGTCCTCGTGCCGAGTGGCCCAAAGCGGACAATATTGTGATACGTGCCAGAGGGGGATGTTACATTACATCAGGTTTGGAACCCATTGGCTACTGGAGTGGAAATGAAAGAAATCCTTTTTTTGGATTACCAACCGTTGTGTAACATGATATTAATGACACAACTACATTCTTCCATACTTTCTTCTGCTTGGCAACTTGCATAATCAATGTGTCATACTTTTTAGTATATTCTTCCACTTGATTATGATCTGGGTACGATGTGACAGGGTTGAATATAGGTTAACAATGTGATATCTTGCAAAGGGCTGCTGAAGTTGGCTGTTTGATAGTAGGATAATGGTAAGTATGCATTAATAAGAGCTTTTAAAGTTGTAAACCATTTATGCTTTAGATACTTTCTATATGCATTGATACTTGTGATAGTTTCTATGTGTCATAGATTATGTTTAAATGAATATGATGTTTTCTTAATCTTAAATATTTATAGGTTTTGTTGTCTGGTAGCATAAAGAGAAACAATTTTATTAGGGATGGAGATCACATTTAACAAATATGTGAGAACAAAAAGAGATCTCATGTATTTAACCTGATATGGGGTTTTGCATAGAATACATGTTAATCTTTAATTGAATGTGACTAGACAAGCATCCATTTTGACAATAAGGTATTGTCTGTCTACATTATAAGCATATAAGTTGATCAAGCGGAATTAAGCTGAGATGACATAATGAATGTGAGATAAGATTAGTGGCTTACTTAACATGAAGCATTAATATATTAATCAAATAATTTTATTGTTAGATTTGCAAGTTTCATTTTTTTGTTTGATTATTATTTCAGATTTTCTGCTAAGATGGATACATGCTTCAACTTTTCTTCTATATTTTATGGTAATATCTATACATGGTTCCATATATCAACCTTTCTTTTTAATCTTTTTTTTTCTTTATCAAAATGAGATCTAATTTTTTTATCCTTTATTTTCCTTTTTAATATTATTGGTTTTATTGATATCAGGTTCGTTTCAATGGATAGAGAATATTTGGAGGTATTACTTAGAATTAATATTTAAAGGTAGATCTTAGATTCTACTTTCTAGGTAGTTTGAACAAATAAACTGGGTCACATGAGTCTATATGTGGCTCTCTTTTTCTCAGTGTTACCGTTTATTTCTTTCTTCCCCACTTTTTCATTCATTTTATGAGGTTATATGTATTTCCCTGGATATTTCAGTGTATTTGCTTTCTTTTAATCTTTTCAGGTTTATATTATCAAAGTGTTGATGATCTTTAAAGGAAGTATTTTCCAGCATTGGGGATGTCATTTAAGGTAAAAATAGCTTGTAAATTGTGTGTATTTGTGTATATTTTTGTGAGTTTGTGTGTATTTAGTGTATCCGTGGGCCTGAATGTCTATGTGTGGGTATCTTCTGTTCTACTCTTATTTCCAAACTAAAAATGTTTCTTTTTGTTTCTTAAAATTGTATGGAAGATTCTCATCCAACACAACCTACTGTCTCATTAGCTTTGTATGATTCCGGATTTTGCAGATCTCAACTACTAGAGATGCATAATAGATTGTTATCATCTATTACCTTTATAAAGCATACATAAATGTAGGACCCTAAAAAAATGAAGACAATTGTCTTTAACTCAAGGAAATGAAATCTATGCCCTTGAATATTTTTTGGGCCGGAAGCATGCAAGAAATTGCCATCTCTACGTTTCAAAAGAAAGATACAAACTAAAATGATATATATGATTGGAATCGATAGTTATGGTTTGTGCTTCTATTTGGTTTCAAGCTTAATTAGTAACATCTTTGTTATATGTAACATATTTTTCTATGTTTTCGTTCGGGATGGTTGATATATTGGGTGTGAATATCCTTCTCTATGGCACTTATATGATCTTTATTGAGTGCACAGTGAAGTATTTAAAGCTTGGCTGGTAAGTGGTTTTTGAGAGTATTCTGAGTGCAACGAGAGGCAAATCATAAAAAACTAATTATCCAATATATTTCATCCAAAAATCGGATAAATTGCAACTTCAAATTCTACAATAGTAATTCTGAACACAGCAGCTCACTTTTTCATTTTAAATCAGCCCAAATTGTTTAGATTTGAGCCAATTACGACAGCCAAAACTGAGTTGTTGAGCAAGTGTCTTGGAATGACCATGTTTCTGTTGCATTTATGAAGATAAGAGAGGTAAAAGCTTTAGCTATATTTTCAAGTTTTTATGAACCACCAATGCTTTAACTAAAGTTTGTTTCTTGATCAGGTTCGTAATCTTGAAGAAACTATTACATATTCTTCAAATCATAGAAGCACAAACCGCCCAAAGATAATTTTTAGCGTTTTAGATACTTTTAGTTTAAAGTTCTTTTTTAGTTAGGGATTGGAGTTCTTTGTTCTTAACAGTGGATGTACCTTTCCTAGATTCATGTTGGTGTTCATATATGTTTTTTATTCATATTTGGCAGTTCCAAAAAGAAAAAAGTTGTAAATATAATTTAAGAAGCAATTTTGTTGTGCTCTTATTTTATATCTCTTAGAGAAGATAAGAGAGATTGAAAGTTCTAAGAAGCAAAGTACTTGGGGTTTTTGCTAACTATTTTACCAAATATCAAACTGTTTCTTTTAAAAGGCATAGAGATACTATTGGTTGTTACCACTTTCATATTCCAATAGTTTCACCTGAAGAGCATTTGGTTTTTTATTTTTTATTTTTTTTCCACATACGAATATGAAGAACACAACTGAGAGACATACTTTCATATTTCAAGACAAAGTAACCAATAACAACATTGTAAGTTTTTTTTCAAAAATTAACCGGTTATAACTTTCACTTTCAATTTTTTTTGAAAAATAGCCAATAATAACATTGCACTATCTTTTAAAAAAAACTAATCGGTTATAGCATTGGATTTTTAATTTTCCTGAAAAAACTACCCAGTAATCGCATTGCATTACTTTTAAAAAACGAACGTGTTATAACATATCACTTTCACTTTTTTCTCCAAAAACAAACCAATAATAACATTGCATTTCCATTTATTTGTAAAACTATTTGGTTATAGTTTTGCACTTTCAACTATCTTAAAAAAACTAAACAATAATGGCATTACACTTTTATTTTTTTGAAAAACTTATCGGTTATAACTTTGCACATTCAAATTTCTTGAAAAACTAGCAAATAATAGCATTGCACTTATATTTTTTTTAAAACTAACTAGCTATACCATTGAGATTATTTTTGAAAGACTCAAATTATATCATATTGCACTTTCAAGTTATTTATTTATTATTATCTTCATAAAAACTAACCATTTATAGCATTGACGTTGAATATTTTTTTAAGAACTAATCAGTTATAACATTGTACTTTTTTTAAACTAACAAATAATAATGTTGCACTTTTTTGTTGAAAAACTAACCAGTTTTAGAATTGCACATTCAATATCCTCGAGAAACTACCCAATAAGAGCATTGCACTTTCATTTTTTTAAATTAACTGTGGTCAAACTTCAAAGTTATATATTACTTCAAAGTAGGGATGAAAGTGGGTCCAAACCCGGACCCGATGGACCCGGACCCGGAAAACCCGGAACCGGTTAACGGGATTTTATAGAACCGGAAACCAGACCGGTATATAGGAACCAGTTCCGGTTCGGTTCCGGGTATGGTTCCGGGTAAAGTGGGTCTAGAACCGGAAAACCCGGAAACATCAAAGTGGGTAGGTTGGAACCGGATAAAGTGGATTTAGACCCGGAAAACCCGAAAAAACCGGAATTTTTTGGTAATTACTTACAACTTAGTGGGTTGAACTTTGAAAATTTTCATATTGATATCCCCACTTTGGGGGGCTGTAACTTATTGAATACGAAACCACAATTAACAAAATTAGAGTCTAAAATCATGTACAAACTCTAAAATACACTCTGGAAAAACCCGCATGTCAATCCGAATTTAAACAAATGAGATATACTTGTGTTAATATTTTCACATAATACAAAGTACAAAAACAAATAGCTGAAAAGTTGAAAATTTTCAGTTTTGATATCCCGACTTCGGAGGATTGTAAATCATTGAATGTTAAACCAAAAATGACAAAATTATAGTCTAAACTCGTGTACAAACTGTAAACTAGAAGTTGGAAAAAACCACATGTCAATCCGACTTTAAACGAATTAGATATGCATGCTTTAAAACTTTCACCGAATACAAAAAAACTAAAAAACTAAACACTTTCAGCTTTGGTATCTCAACTTTTGAGGACTGTAAGTCAATGAATATAAAACTAAAAATGAAAAATTTATAGTCTAGAATCATGTACAAACTCTAAACTATATGTTGGAAAAAACCGTATGTCAATTGGAGTTGAAACGAATAAGATATGCATCTTGTAAACGTTTCACAAAAAGTGGTTCCGGCCCTAAAAGTGGTTCCGGTTCCAAAAACCGGTTCCGGATTTTAGACCCGGTTTACTCGGACCCAATGGACCCAAACCCGGATTACCCGGAACCCGGATAAAGCCAATTTTTAAACTCGGAACCGGACCCGGTTCTATATATTCCGGTTCTAACGGGTCCGGTTCCGGTTCCGGTCCGGTTTTCCGGTTCTAAATCTCATCCCTACTTCAAAGACACCTAATTCAATTGGCTTAGCTCATCAAAGTTCGTTGGCTAATTTAGAAGCCTTGATCCACTACCATGTTATTATTGGATTAGTTGTCTTCTTGCTGTTGTAATTAGATGCTTGTTTAGATGTGTCTTGGCGCAAATTAGATAAAGAAGAATTTTGTTTTATTTAGTGAATAGAAACTATTTTCTATCAAGAATCTATTAATCAAAAGGGAATTATTTGCCGCTTAGAAGTTGTTCGTCGCCGCTGCATCGCGTGGGTATCCTACTAGTATATATATATATATATATATATATATATATATATATATATATATATATATATATATATATATATATATATATATATATATATATGAGATAGGTTCATGTGAATAAAGATAGATACTAAATGATTTCTATAATTGTATGCATATAAATGATATTCATAATTATAATTCTCTTTTTTTATGGAAACTAGTTAAATTCATCGTTAATATTAACAATCAGATTCTTTCAGAATAAATCCGCAATTAGGTTTTCATGTATGAGTTCGTGTTTTGTTTATGGACTCATTCACTCAAAATACAACAAAGTTGCATGAAATATGAAGAATAAGAGTTTATTTTACTAGAATACACTCTCATTCTGTTATAATATATTTTCATTCTTGTTGAGAGAAAAACTTGGAGACACACTTGAACAAACGTTAGAACAAATATATTGCGGAATAGTTAATCTCAAAGGATCTAATAGCTCAACAATAATATAGTTAGATAGTTAGATAGTTAGTTGCAGAAAGTAAAGAAATGTAAATGACAACAGTTGTTATATCAAGAATACACTTAAATTGATTCGTAACAAGGAATGCATTCACTCCGAGTTAATAAGGAAGATCAAGTTTAGTGATTAAGTCTAAAAGACTTGCTTCGAAGAGAGGTTATAGTTTGATATGTTTCAGTAGCAATTTTGAGTAAGAAGAATAAAAAGATAGAGAAATGAAGAAGATAACTTGAAGAAATATATTCAGAATAATTCACAAGTCATCGAGTGATAAGAGAGATGGCTGAAGAAGAGATTCAGTATTAAAAAGTTGTTATAATACATCAGAAGGAGTCTCTATTTATAGAGTCCCAGAACTAAACAACTACTATATAAGCAGCCGTGCAAGACATGCTGGACAATAGAGTATATTACATAAAGATAAGAAAAACATAACAATGGACTGTGGATGCTGAAGAAGGAATGACTCCGGGTGCTGAGTTGATCGCTGATGCTGAACGGTTGTGGTAGGTAGATGGTTGCGGTAGTTGAGTTCAAGAGGGTCACTTTTATGTTTCAACAATTTCCCCCTAAGTGACCTCTTTAACTCCGGTTCAGGAATCAAGTTTGAGGAACTTGATTAAAATCCACCAAAACTTCCTGACGTTTTCAAGCCAAGTGATTCTTCTAGAAATTTCAAACTTGACTTCAGCAGTAGTGTTCTTTGATCTTTCAACTATGGTCTTGCAGATGTCAAGTTGTTTCTTGGGCAAGCGGTGCATGGCATTCATCGGAATGAAGTATTTGACGTTGTCACTCTTCCGTTTGAAGATGATTCCCAGTTCAGGGAAGTTCGTTGCACCTAGTGATCTTTCTTCGAAGCCTTCGGTAGGCATTGGCACAAGTTCAAGTGGGGGGGGGGGAGATCAAACTTCCTGATGATGGTGGGGTGGATATCCGCATCAATCATGGCGAAGTCACAAACTGTATCCCTTAGAAAGGATTTGGCTTTGTCAAGCGCCATTTGCATCTTCGGGTGCTTTTCTGCCTTGTTTTGGAATACTCTGGCAATGAGAAAGATTTCTTCCAGATTCATGCTTGGGAAATCTGCCTGAGTGCGTATGTAGTCATGTTCTCTTCTGGTAAGAGTGTACTGAACGAAGTCATCCTTTATAAACTTCCGCATCTTGTAATTCTTGACTGCGGATGGTCTATTGTTAGACCATATGTTTTCCATAGACGAGCCATGCTTCGCATAAAAGCGATTAAGTCTTTCAAATTCCATAGGCAGTCGTTTGTGATCAAGGAGACTGCAGTCAAAAGACTCAAAAACTGCAAAATACTTGGCATTTGGAGAGATAGGAATATCCCAATATCCATCATAAGGAGGTTCAACATATATGAGATGTGGAGTGTAGTCTTCATCCAGTAGCCTGCGGAGCGGATTGACCCATGAGTTAATCAGCGACTCATCAATCATGGTGTCAAATCCGCATTCTCTCCATATGATTTATGCAAGCTTAGCCGCTTTCCAATCTTGTTTTCTTTAAGCTGTGGCAGGGGAGTCTGTGGAGCTTGCTGATGACATATTTTCCTCAAGATTTTTGAGGTGAGGAGGAGTTTCAGGCCTTTTGAGAGTGTTGTTTATAAGTAAAGAGTGAGGAGATGGAATATTGTGGGATGGTGGAGGTGAGGGCTGCGGTGTGGGAATTTTCTTTGTGGTGATGGGAGGGCTCTAATGGATGGAAGTATCTGAGTGGTGGACTTCTTCATCACTTCCCCCTCTTGAGGGATGCAATGGAGGTGCTTCCTCAAGCCATTGCTTAAGTCCATCCACCTTGGCAAGACTTCTGCAAAATGAGCTTTCATGGTTTCGGCCAATTGTGAGTTGTTTTGGGTGGAGGAGGTGAAGAGCAGCTTGTGTATATCTTTGGTAAGCTGGAGAATCTCAGAGCCATGGAAGTTAGAGGTCAGGGATTTCTGCATCCGATTGATAGTGGCATGAAGAACAGAGATAGTGGACTCATAGGCAGTATGAGTCTCATTTATCACTTTCTAAGACAGTGAAGCTTGATCTGCAATAGCTGCTTGAAGATCCTGTTTGATTACGATCACCTCAGTAATGAGGCGTTCCGCTGCAGCCATGAATTCCTGATGATCAGCCCTGCGGTTGTTGTCAAGGGACCGGATCCTCATTTCAACCTTGAGAGAGATGCGCTCAACAGCCATACGCTCTCTCGTTTTGAGTCTTCAACACGTTCAATTAAAGACTGCGGTCAAGGAATATCCTCAGATGGAGGTTGGGTTGGTTTCACAGCAGCCAAAATTTGATAAACTTTGGCTTGTAGATTTAGGAATTCCTTCCTGGTGACAGTATCCTTCTTCTTCTTCTTTTTTTTTCTTTGGGCTTGGAGGTGGAATGTTGAGAACCGCTGGACTCTTCTTCTTCTTCAAACATCATAAGGTCGTCATCTGAAGTATTTGGTTTGTCGACCTCTTGGATGTCTTCATCATCAAAACCGAAGGTAGGGGCTGAGCTGAGTTCAATTGCCGGTTCTTCGTCTTGAGATGGGTTGATTGTGGGAGATGGAACATGAGTTGGAGTAGGAGGAACTTTGGAGGTAGTTGCGGCTGCGGCTAAAGCTTGAGCTTTCATCATAGTTTTTGCCATTTGATCCATCCAGTTCTGAACCTTTTGGATTGTGGCAGCAATATGGGCATTGCTGATGGCATTTGCCCAATACTTGGCCACGGACAGAATTTCTTATTCCTTCTGTTGTTGTTGTTTGACTTGTTGCTCCTTGCGGGCTTGGAATGTCGTTTAAAAGCAGCATATTTCTTGATTTCGGCATAAGTAGTTGGCTGATACCGACTCCAAGAATCACTTGATTCATCGCCGTCAATTCCTTGTGTACGCACCAAGGTGTCCCTTGGGTTCACGGAACCTTGCACATGGGTTCTCACTGTGCCTAAACTACCTGTAAAAGATGTAAGCAGAGTAGGATTTCTTGGGCTTCCTTGGTCTCCTTGACCCATGGTCAAGTCTGGCCTCGGCCCAGTTCTGGCATGGACGAAAGAGATACCCTGCGGATGGATTAGTGTTTGAAGTGTTTGGGATACACTCAAAAGGATGGAGTCTAACTCCTCTGAAGAAAAAATGTGCAGTTAGGAAGCCCTGGAGACCTTAGGGCGATGTCCAGATGATGAAGAGGATGAAACAATCTCACATGATGAGGAGGAGTGGTATTCGAGTGTGTTATTGAATGGATGTGCGGCCATCCCAAGGACTACCGGAGCCTGTTGAGAGGCTTCAGTATCAGTCCGGTCACGTATTTGGCCAGTGGTTTCGGTTGTCTTTCTTTTCTCGAGGATAGATATTGGTTGTCTATCTTCCTCAGAATCACTGCTCGATACAGTGGTGGGTTTGGTTTTGCGTTTCTTTGAGGGTGCGGTTTGTTTTGGGGCATTCTTCTTAGGTGTACTAGTTTTCTTTTTGGATGCCACCGTTTTTCTCCGCGGAGAATGGTTAGATAGTGTACTAGCCGAGGGGGCTGTAGTACCCTCAGAGAGAATAGTTGCGGATGAAAGAGGTGGGGTAGAAAGGTATAGGATAATACCCTCTGTGGCCTCTATATGATCTGAGACATCAACAATCTCAAGACCAAGCAAAGTAAGAATGTGAATGGGAAGCCTGCGGATAGGTCCAAATAAAGTTTGATCAGAAGAGGGATTGTACCTTTTGAGATCCTTAGTGACAAAGAAGTTGATGTCACTGCCCATGTTGATACCAGCATCCGCATGTAGATCAGATATGCATAAGGACCAAAATCGAGCAAATGTGAGCTCGGTTGGGTTCTCTCTTGGAGGCTCTTTGGGGATATATTGGAGGAAGTCGTCCCAAAGAATCTGGCCATAATTGACATCGTGGCCTGTGAAGATGCTCCACACGAGTTCAAGGAGCTTTAAACCCATATTGTCGATGCCTCCGGTTCTGCCGGATAGACATCGGATGACGAAATGGCATACGAACTGCCAAACCGCAGGCAGTTGGTTCTTCTTAAACTCACCTATCCCTCGGATCGGTTTCTAATAACCCATCTGGTAGAGTGCGGTGGTGATGTCAGATAAGGATGGTGTGAAGATCTTGATGGAGGGATGAATCAGAAGATTTATGGTAGACAAGAACATCTCTTTGGTCAAGATGACTAAAGAATCATCGATAAGGTTGAGATGCACTTCTTGGGGGTTCTCCAATGGTCGGTATACAGAAAATGCACACTTGAAGAGCATAGAAATAGGAACAACATTAGTGAATGCATCAAATGGACCAAACAGAATATGGTTCTTTAGAAACTTGATCATAAGCTTTGTTGGGGCATTATATGACGGATGATCTTCAAAAACTGCTCTAAAGTTGCTTGAAGCTAACATTGGAGACGTGGAACCAGTTGGATTAATAGAGCCTGATGCCTTGGATTGCTTCTTTGATGCACCTGATTTCACCTATGAGAGATAAGAGAATGGATTTCTTGAGAGTTATGGGAGTTTTGGAGAGTTGAGAGAGAATAATCGATTAAACAGAGAGCATAAACGATTTTAGAGAAGAAGATGGGTTTATAAAGGAGGTAAAAGGATTTTAACCCTAGGTAAAAGATAGAAGAGGGTAAGAAGATGAATGGGGTTTTGGTGGAATCAAAGATTTTGGGATTAAATCTCAGCCACACGAAGATGAAATGGGTTTTAGAAAGATTTTGAGAGATTTCAAAAAGGGTTTTGCATTTAATGGAGGATTAGATCCATGGAAATACGTCAGGTAAACGTGGGGTGATGAGAGAGAAAATTGTAATTGATGGGACGTGGTTGGGAGAGGAAAGGACAAGTTGAGGATGGATTTATTTGGGAATCCTTCTTTTTGTCATCATCCATAAAATAGGTCTGATACGGGGTTCATTCAGAAAGGGAATGTTTGTATTTTATTTAATGAAGGATCATTAAATAGCACAAAAAGATTCAAGAGTTAATGAAAGTTATTTAAGATGATTGCGGATGGAATCATCATTGCGGTTGAGAAACTTTATTGCAGATGAACAAAGGAAAGACTTCATTGAGAATCTGTGAGAAAAAAACTTGTACAAAAGTTAGAAATAAAAGACCATTAGAACCCATGAGAGGTACGTATGACATATGGTTGCGGTACCTAAACCATCTATCATATGTATTGCTCAGTTAGAACAGCAATGGAGACCAATGATGATCTGCGGTAGCTAACACTTCAGAAAGAACTGCGGGTCTGGATTCATCATTCCCAACATGCGTAAGAAAGCATTAAGTTTTGTAGAGTCAAGTGCTTTTGTAAAAACATCAACAATCTCTTCATGAGTAGGAACAAAGATAAGTTCAATATTACCTTTCAGAATATGATCTTTGACGAAATGATACCGTAACTCAATATGTTTTGTCCTGGAGTGCTGAATAGGATTATGAGAAATAGCTATAGCACTTTCAGAGTCACAGTAAATTGGTATCCGCAGCATTCTGTACCCATAGTCTAGCAATTGTGTCTTCATCCAAAGAACGTGGGAATAGCAGCTGGCTGCGACCATATACTCGACTTCTGCAGCAGATAGAGATACACACGTTTGTTTTCTTGAAGACCATCTGACAAGTCTTCCTCCTAAGAATTGGCATCCACCAGATGTACTTTCTCTATCGAGCTTGCATCCTGCATGATCCGCATCTGTGAAGGCTTGAAGACTGAAGTCGTTGCCTGCGGGATACCATAAACCCATTGATTTGCTTCCTTTAAGATACCGAAGAATTTGTTTGGCTGCGGTCATGTGAGACACTTTTGGATCACCCTGGTATCTTGCACATACATCAGTTGCGAAGACTATGTCAGGTCTGCTTGCGGTGAGGTACATCAGTGAACCAATGATACCTCTATAATTCTTGTGATCCACAGATTCACCAGAGGGGTCAGCAGAGATCTTATAACCAAACGCCATAGGGACCTTAGCAGAAGAGCAGTTGTCCATTGAATATTTCTTCAGAAGTTCAATGGTGTATTTTTCTTGATGAATGAAAATTCCTTGCTGAATTTGTTTGACTTGATGACCTAGAAAGAAATTAATCTCTCTATTCATGCTCATTTTGAATTTGTTGGTCATGAGCTTAGCAAATTCATCTACCATGCCTTGATCAGTCGACCCGAAAATGATATCATCCACATATATTTGTACCATCATAAGGTGGTCACCATTTGCTTTTCTGAATAATGTGGGATCAATCACTCCTGTCTTGTACCCGGATGAGACAAGGAATTCAGAGAGTGTCTCATACCACGCTCTTGGGGCTTGTTTCAGACCATATACTGCTTTTTCAAGCTTGTAGCAGTGGTCTAGCAATTCAACATTTTCAAATCCTGGAGGTTGCTGAAGATAAACCTCTTCTTTTAGTTCCCTATTGAGAAAAGCACTCTTAACGTCCATTTGGTGTACCTTGACATTTTTGTGGGCTGTGTATGCTAGACAGATACGGATGGCTTCCATGCGTGCTACCGGAGCATATGTTTCATCGTAGTCAATGCCTTCTAGTTGACTATAGCCCTTGGCATCAAGTCTTGCCTTGTTTCTGATGAGTGAGCCAAACTCATCTAGTTTATTCTTGAAAACCCATCTTGTACCAACAATAGTATGACCTTGTGGAAGAGGAACAAGTTGCCATACTTTGTTTCTTTCAAATTCTTCAAATTCTTCTTGCATTGCGGCTATCCAGTCCGGTTCAAGAAATGCTTCTTTGATCGTTGTAGGTTCTACCGAGGACATAAATGCTGCATAATGGCAGTGATTAGATAAATCCT
Organism: Lactuca sativa; assembly: GCF_002870075.4. Lineage (NCBI taxonomy): Eukaryota > Viridiplantae > Streptophyta > Magnoliopsida > Asterales > Asteraceae > Lactuca > Lactuca sativa. The sequence goes on from NC_056628.2 coordinate 114,064,273, forward strand.
TGGAAGACCGGGTCTGGATACCTGCGGATGGGTTGCCAATAATTTGACCTGGTGTATGATCTTTTGTCCATACATGAAGACGTGGCATCAACAGCTGCGGTAGAAGGGATATCTTGGATGTCCGAGGAATCTGCGGTTGGAGAAGGTAGTTCCCCCTGGATTTGAGAACATCCTACTAAATCATCTTGATCTATTGGAGCAGAAATTTCTTGATTAATCGGGAGAGGTTGAGGTTCCCCCTGGATTGCAAATGGGAGCTGTTCTGGAGCCTGAGAAGGTTCCCCCTGGACTGCAGATGGGAGAGTGACAATTCTAGGATCGGTTCTAGTGTCAATATTCTCTATGAATTCATCATCTAAGTCCGAAGGTTTGTTTAACGGTGAAGCCTCGCTTCGGGCAGGAATGTAAGCAGCATCAAGTACTGGAACTTCAACGGTTGTGACTAGATCCGAAGTAGAGATTTCCCCCTTAACCGGAGAGGTGGAAGTATTGAGCGATACTACTTCAGATAGTCTCCTCATAATCCACCCTCACCTTCCCAAAAAGGTGATGCCGGTGTTGACAAAATTTTCTTGCACCCCCTAGAACATGTTCACAAGTCATCTCAAGTACCCCCTCCTTTTTCTACACAAGCACGATCAGAGACCCCTGTCTTGGATCCTAAGCTTTCTAAAGCTGTGGTTGTTCCTCCAACATCAGGAGCCACAACTGGTCTGATACCTAGCTCATGTAATGGACGACCATGTACTAATGATCCGGATTGGTTAGATTTTGTTAACAGGGCTCACACAAGACATCCAAAGCTTACTCATTCCCAAGTCGAAGCAACTCTCATCTCTATGAGAAATCGAGCCATTCAGATCAACCATTTATTACTGTCTCCGACGAAGTCACGAATCAAAAATTTGCATTAGGAGAAACTCATCAAGACACCATCATCTCAGATGATCCTCCGAAGTTTCCTCACCATGATGCCTTCCATCCTGATCATGATGAAGAACATTTAACCGAGTTCATGTTCGATGACGACAGTGCATTCGTTGCAGTTCCTCCCGTCTTCTTTTCATTTCATGCTCTACAAAAGCCATCATCATCAAGACCCATCTATGATTCCATACTTTGGTCATCTTCTTCAGAGCTTGTTGATGAAGAAATTCACATCGATGACCAAGTCCAGAATACACTTGGAGGTGAAACCAAATCAAACCCTCCCAAAAAATTCAACAGAAAACAGTCCTACTCCTTTCGAACCTCCAGTCAACAACGATGGTGAAAAAGGTAAGTCTGAGAGTTTGACCTCAGATGATGGATCATCAGCCGAAAAATATGATGATCCATTTGCCCTGTTGGAACTCTGAGACAATACTTCTGCTACAGTTTCAAAGGTGGAGTCCCTAGACAAATCCGTGGAAAATCTCGATTCCAAGATTGATGCCAAAGTCTCCAACCTCAACACCAAGCTTGATGTTATCCTCCAGTCTCTGTCCGGAGTGAGGAAAGCTGGGCCCTCGGATGATGAAAGGGCAGAACAACTAGATCAACTTATCTCCTTGAGTTTCAAGCATACCTTGGAAGAGGTGGAACAAATGTACAACTCCGGCCTTGATCACCACATCGATATCACCTCAACAATGCTAAAAATCCATGAAGACATGATTAGTGCCACAAACGAACTGATCAAGCAAAACAATGTCAGACATGAGAAGAAAATTCAGAGGTTGGAGAAGGAAATCAAGAAGAAGGGCGAAATGAATTTCATTATGCAACAGGTCCTCCTCAAACTCCTCCGATCTTATTGGAATATATTTGATGTTCTGAACAACAAGTTCGGTGAGATGCTTTCTATCTTTGCCTCCTTGTTCAATCACTTGAAATCTCAAGATCCCACAGCTGAAGCCTATGATTCCCTAACAAAGAAAATGAACACAAGCTACCAAAAAGTGTTTGATAGGCTCTCTGAAGTCAAAGAATCAGCTAGACTTGCCTTGGAAGCTGGGCCATCCGATGTAAGAGGGGAGAAGGACCAAGCAGAAGGGATCATACCTTCTCATGGAAACATGCCTCAGAATTTTCACTCTGAGACGAATCTGACGATGATTCTATTGAAGTTTTGTCCATAGGTACCCAATCCGAAGATGATGATGATGAAGTTGAGTACATCACAAATGCATTGGTTGGAATTCAAGCTCGGGGAAAATTTATGGCTAAGGTTCTTTTAGAGAAAGAAAAAAGGATATGTTCTGTTGTTAGATGGCCATCATCCTACGCAAACATTCATCAGCGAAGCTGCAAAATGGCCCAAGTCAAGACTAAGCTCACAATTGACGCATTCTGAGCTACCCAGTCTATGCTACCTCCTATCCCCTCTCCAAGAATAGTTCCCATTGATGAAGGTTCTCCTCTTCGGAAACCTGATGACATTTCGGAAGAGCCTCTGATTCCTTCACCTCCAGAGTTCAAAATCACCGAGTACATTTAACAAGTCATCTCTGACTTGAACAGGAAATATCAAGACAAAGGTAAAAAGCCTGTCTCGGAATCGCACGACCCTGAACGGACTTCCAAGAAGTCCGAAGGATGGTCATAAGCACAAATAGATGGAGACCTTGAAGAAAGCATTCAGATTCAAGCTCTTAAAAACAATCCTAATCCAATGATGGGCTTATCCCCACTTTTTTGTATTGGGATAATCCATGATCTGGACATTGTGTCATTCATGTACTATGATCTACCCTCGCAAGATGCAGATCAAAGCAATCTCCTAATATCTCTTTATGGAAAATATTACGTCAAGATTGCTCCACTCCACCCAGATGATGATCATCAAATGATTTTCAAAACCAATAGAGAAAGACTGAAGACATTCTACTCTGTGAATGCACGACCTCAAAAGGAAGTGTGGTCTCGGAAGGGAATCACAAAATTTTATGGGTTCGGAAGAAAGTTCAAAGCAAATTCGACTTGAATTGCATGCTACACCGGTACTACATCTTTCAGAAAAAATTAAAGCAAATCACCATCATGGATGCAGACTTCCCCTCCATCAATCCAAACGACATTTTGAAGATTGTTGCTCACTTCCAAACTCACCAAAATGATCAAATGAGCATTGCTGCTTATAGTGCTACAATGAACTATCTCAAGGACTGTTGTTGAGTCGTACAGATGTGACTTCGAGCTTGCTCATTTGTTCGGAACTGAAAAGTTTTTGGCCAAAATTAACTACAAGCTGCCTGAGGTAGAAATTGTGGCAGAAGGGCCTATTGATGAACCAGTGTTGGGATACGTCTACTTGCAAAAGAAGACCAACAAAAATGATTTCTTCCGGGTCCTAGACAAGCATCTCGTCACTACCAGGATTCTTCAAAAGTTCAACACCAATGCAGCTGGCTCAGATGCTCCGGAGCATGTGAAGAACAAATTCATCAATCAGCTTTAATGGAACCTGGAAGTTCGAAATTGGCTCTATAGATCTTATGTTTTTATCAATGAAGAAGCCAACTAAGATGACATGATTGCTAAGTTCACTTAGGGGGAGATTGTTGAATCATGAAAAGTGAACCTCTAGCAATCTCGAGCAATCAAGGTCGGATGTCATTGGAGTCCGAGATAAGTCGAAGTTCTGAGATAAAGATCATTCCAAAATGAAGGGCAATTCGAAGATTAACAGTCTATTTAAGCATTTATGTATTTTGTCTTACTGTTGATGTAACAATTCATATGACTTACTTTAGTGTATCTTTTATATATCAGTTTGTTAAACTGTCGCACCCCAAAACCAAGAACGGCGGAAACGTTATGGGGCGGAGGACGTCATGTATAGTATCACAACACAGTAAATGTAAATAAGCAAACAACATCATCCATTGCATTAAATATATAATTTTAATACAAGTGTGTTCTGTACAGTTATAGACACCAAAAATAATGTAACACAAAATAATATGAGATGAGTCTTGAATGCACTCCATCTTCTCAAAAGCTGGCATCGGTACCTGTCTACTGATGACCTGAGAATACAAGTTATTTTGAAAGAGTTTATCAGCATTAAGCTAGTGAGTTCATAAGTATTTTAGTGTCAAAGTTTGTTGTCAAAACGTTTGAACCTGTCTCAATGTATAAGTTTGTAAAAATGTAAGTAAATGTTTGAAAGTGTTTGTAAAAGTTTGAATCTCTCAGAAAATCCTATATTTTCTATTAAAGTAACCTTCTACCAAGGCTTAACTGTTTTGTATACTCTTTTGTTGTAAAAGTGTGTAATTTCCCAAGGATAACTATCATTTAATAAAATATAGTTTGTACATTAATGTTTAAGTGAGATTATCACTAAAATATGTAATGGGTAAATCATTGTAGTACTGTAGTTTTGTATAATAAGAACTATCATTGTAATAACTAACTACCTTAAACCGGATTTATATTAAGGTATAATGTGATAAATTGCACCATGCTATCGACTGGTAACAACGACATAATGAATGGTCGTAATAAAGAAATGACGTTTGGCACCCGCAGACCTGCAAGTCCGGCTGTAGCTAGCAGCAAGGTGTAGGATAGTCAATCCAGTATAGATCTATACGCAAACTCACGCTCTCTCTCCACGAGAATACTGGCTACAACTCAGGCCATGACATTTAAGGCATGCTCCGACACAGTGGATCACAATTGTTAACGTATTCATGTATATGTAATGTTTCTCGTTCTAGTATAGTTGTATATGTTCCTGTTTCTAGTATAGCTGTATATGTACATGTTTCTAGTATAACTGTATATGTACATGTTTCTAGTATAATTGTATATGTACATGTTTCTAGTATAGCTGTATATGTTCACGTTTCTAGTATAGCTGTATATGTACATGGTTCTAGTATAGCTGTATATGTTCCTGTGTTACCCCGATGGTAACTAACTATTGATGTACTGATAAGTATGAATATGGAAGTACTTTTATGTCTATATATGTATATATGATATATAACTAATATTGAAACGACCTTCGGATGGTCACCCGAAATCCCACCAGACCACATCCAAATCGAGAAAAAGGAAATAGGGCGGATGGCCTTCCTAAGCCCTTTAAACATTATTTATACATCTATACATATATGGGCATGCAATTGAATATATAAAGGAATAAATAAGTTTTCATAAGACATTTAAAACATAAATATAATTTCAAGAGAAGATCGACTTGATGTCAATCTATAAAACAATTTGAAGGCATAAGTTGATAAAACAGTTTAAGTATAAGAAACATTTGTTTGAAATCACAGTTTGTAAATAAGTTTGGATAGTAAAAGAGTTTGTAAAACATTTCAAATTAAAGCAGTTTGATAAACAGTTTGAACAGTGGTAAAAATCATTGGTTTCCTAGTTATTAATCACATGTGATTAAATGCAATCACATGTGATTGAAGCAATAACTATAAGTATTTGACTTGTATTCCCCCCCATAAAGTATTTAAAACATTTAAAATCATTTCAAAGGTTGATTAAAGGGGTATGAACTCACTTGTGGTGAGTTGTACGAATTGTAGTGTCGGATACCGTGCTAGGTGGAAAATGGAGACTTTTTTACACGCAAGAGCCTAGTTATCATATAATAAGCATATATATAACTAATTAGTCAAATAATAACTTAATAAATAAGTTAAGACACTTAGGAACATGTAAACACTTTTCATAAGTGTTAAAGGTCCTAATGGTTGCATCTAAGTTGCTACGGGACAAGGCAAAAGGGTTTGAAGCATCAAATGGCTTGTATAAGAGTTCACCACCCATCAAACCCCACCCTTTGGGGTTTACGGCCGTAAACTCATGGGTTTATGGCCGTGAACTCCTCACTTGGTGGTTTTGGGTGTTTTAAGGTGTTATCTTGATCCTAGAACACTCCTAGCTTTGTTGGAATAATACATGAAGTAGTTTAAGGCCCTAGAATGCTCCATAGGGGAGTTTACGGCCTAATGTCCATATACCCTAGAGTTTACAGCTGTAAACTCCTATGGGGTGATGGCTTTTAATTCATTTGAGGCACTTGCACATCTAGGATAGCTTCCATGATTTTATCTAAGGCTAATGGGGACAAGAGGCACACATTTGTGCCTACACTTGGAGTTTACGGCCCAAGTAATGTTCCTTGGCCGTAAACTCCCTTTAAGGGATGTTCTTGATGTCTTTTACTCCCCATTCAAGTCCTATGCATTTAAGGGTAATAGTCTTAAGGCCTTAGGGGTGTTTGGAGTGCTTTTTACCCTAGAAAAAGGGGTTTACGGCCCAAGAGATATTCTTGGCCGTAAACTCCTATAAATTAATGATTTTGAAGTGTTTTGATGTCCAAAATAGGTACAAGCATTTGAGGGTTAAGGTCCTTAAGCTTTAGGGGTAGTTTAGGGCACATTTAGCCCTTGAAAAGGGGTTTACGGCCCAAGAAAAGTCCTTGGCCGTAAACTCCTATTACTTGGGTTTCTTGGTTGCTTTCTAGTCTCTAAAGATCATACACAAGGTCCTTAACAAGTTATCTATCAAGGGAATGGGACTAGGTAGCCTTAAAGTTCCATTTTGGAGTTTACTCCCCAAGAACGTTCTTGGGCGGTAAACTCCCGGATCTTACAATTTAAACATGTAATTGATGTTATAAAGCATCTATGAAGTATTGAAACACATTTAGTAAAGTAGACTCACAATCTGGGATGAAAACCCAAAGATCCGTGAGAGAGAAAATGGCTTTTCTCTATTTGGAATTGTGAATAATGAATTAATTTAATTCAGAAAACTATTTATAGTCCTGGAATATTTTGGCAGAAAATATTTTTATTCTGGATATTGGATTGTAACATTATGAAACTTGGAATGTTCAAATTTCACAAGTCCTGGTGCATCCACTCTCCTGATATCTCCTTAAACATAAACCCTAATGAACACAAACTTGTTCGGAATAGTATGAAAATCACTGAAACTGGACTAGCTTCTATTGAATAGATAATGTTCGTACAAATGGAAATTTCGGGTTGTCACATAAACACTGACTATTACCCAGTACTAGGAATGTTTCTCAGTCTGTACTATGTTCCACCTCGCACAATAAAAGGAGTGATTGTTTCTTCATTAAATGACAAGTGAACAACTCACATTTTACTCCAAAGATAGCAATTATTATCTTCGCATCACTTTCACTTTTCCTTCAAGTCAAAGTTCTTTCATAACATTCTTATTGTTCTTTAAATATTTTTCCATTGATTATACTCTAAGTTTTCTTCATTTATTACTTGAATACTTTGTTGAATATCTCCTTCAAGTTTTAACTGGTATTAACATATTCGACTTGAACCATAAATTAAGTGCAGATGTTGATCTTAACGATTAACTCAAGGTTTGAGTTTTCAAACCTTGTCCTTGCGTATTGATTACTTGTTCTCACAACACATACCTGGAGTGGAACATCTCCGAGAACTGCTCCAAGAAACAACAACTCTCTGCCCAGAAAAAATGATCTAGTAGCAAGTCTCCCCCAATCCTTCACTCCGGTCCTCAAAAGGTTCAGAGCGCACCTGACCTTCTGATCAGTTGGGCAAGAATGAGTAAAGAAACATCCCTCCACATCAGAAAGCCACCTCATGGCTATGATCGGGTCCTACACCCCATCGAAAGTCAAGGACTTAGTATTGTTGAAGTCCCGATGCTGAAAAACCCAACCCGATCCAACCCCTGCAGCCGCAACGGCTGCGGTGGCTGCAGCAGCAACAGTCTCAGACAAAGTAGCATATCACTCATCAAAGTACTCAATCATGGCGGTCGTAATAGACCCAAACATCTTTGGCAACTGAGCTCTGAAGCGAGCAACAACCTCCTTCTGTAGGATATCCATGGTCCTGTCATCCAACACAGATAACCCACCCTGACTACGAGCTCTTGATCTTGACCGGACCCAGCCTCAAATCGTCGTGTAGTCACCATACTAAAAATAAACCAGGAGGATATCAGATAAAACACATATCATATCAGGGGAACCAACTCCCCAAAAGCCCTAGGGGTTATGACTTTGTTGTTACAAGTAATTGTCCTGTCCTTTCAGTAGTATGGGCCCATACTACCCTCCACACCTACCTGTATTTGTCTCAGAGGATCATCACAACAACCCTAACAATACACATTAGCATAATCATACACTCAATTCTCACTCCCTAGAGGAAAGGCTACACATCTTGAAACTAGCAGGCTGACCCCACACAACTCATCCATGAAACTTCCACCTACCCCGCAACACTCATGTATGCTAGTTATACATAACACTAGACACTACAGACAGTCGAATATATTATCCTACCCTAAGCCCTTCATCAAACAAGAACATGAATAAGGCCAACGAAAACATTCTTATGCTATAGAATCTTAGTTATGCATAACGATGATGCATAAACTAAGAAACTACACTAATGATGTCAATTACATTATAGAAGAACCCAAGGCTATCAGGTATCATATAATCAGGAAATTCTATCATGCAAAATCCTGAAGATCCCTAGCCTATCACTAGCATGTTGTTCTAACATATCACAATATCAAATAATCGTATGGTATTTTCGGGTCAACTTATTGGCTCCGGATGATCCTACACATCGCATCCTTCTTTATTATTTTGAAAACCATTTGAAAAATCATTTTTAAAATCTTTTCCTTAGTTTGAGACTGGATTCACACGAGTGTTCCTCCAATTCACTCAAACCAAGGCTCTGATACCAACTTGTAACACCCATAAAATTCATGAAAATTTTAAACTTTTAAAACAACCCATAAATCATCATTGTTTACAAAATAGTTTTCAAAGCATGTCTAATATCAGAGTTTGCCCAAAATCACAAAACCAAACACGAGGAGGTGGACGATCATGCCTTCGCCTTTCTGCGATCTTCTGAGGTACCTGAAACATAATCCAAAATTATAAGGCTAAAGCTTAGTGAGTTCCCCCAAAATATCAATACACATCATATAGAACATATAAAATAACAACATGCAATGGGCCCACAGCTAACAAACTGTATGGATTACCCCTAAGCCCACAACATAAGTCTGGCTTGCCCTTGTCCCACAACTTATGTCTGACTTGCTCCCCTGTCCTAATCAGTCCTCGAACTGAATATCACTAAGCCCTCAGTACGAGTCTGGCATGTCGTTCCCGACCTCTCAGCTGGTATCTGGAATGCTCATGAGCCCTCATTATAAGTCTGGCATGCCCTGCTCGGCCCTCATCTCTTATATGGCTTACTCCAGGGTTTGTTGGCTACATCATGTAGCAGTACAACCTCAACCCAACCCACACAATATGTCGACATATAACAGATAATAACATACACAGATAAACAAACAGTATCGTAGGTAGTCCTACAGATCTACCAGAATAGCATATCAAAACTAGCATGCATAACTCTTCCATACTCAACATATCAGTGAATATCGAGTTATCAAACCAATACGTCATCCTTGGTGCCTTCAACCCGAAAGTATAGTGAGGAAAGCCCACCTAACACAGTTGAATCACACTAAAAGTTGTTGCTGGCTCACAAAAATCCTCACGCAATCATATCAAAATAATCATCCAATTAATAATTGGATTACAAATAAGGCTAATAGTCCATCATTAGGGTAAAAGGCCACTTTACCCTTTCCCTAGTTGAGCTAAGACCCAGACCGAAATATTGATCCAAAAGGCCCAAAACTAAACAATCAATCAAGGCCCATAATCGGCCTAATTTTCCAAATTGGGCCCAAACTACTACTTGGTGTTGGATATAGTGTCTAAGTCCATAACTATATTTGGTATGTACTTGACCCGACCCGACATGGTCCATTTGGGTTGCATGGCATTGCAATACTTGGATAGACTAAATGTGAGAATATGGCACTTATGATTATTAATATATTATAAGTTCTAATATATTAATAATAGTATTATTTAATTAGTATTTGATCAAGTATTAATCTAGTATTAATTTGATGATCGAAGTGAGACTAATTAAATATAAAGGTTTGATTATGACAATCATAAATTCTTTTATGGTGGATTAATGATCCATGGTTTATGGGTTATGGATGTAACCACTTGGAGCTCCATGGATAGTCCATGGGAGTTACAAACCCATGGGTCATGAGAAATGAAGAGTCATGACAATTATGGGTCTTCTTAATGAAACCCTAATTGTGACACCACTATAAAAGGAACCCTTTGGCTAGCAAAATGGTGACCTAGTGTTACTAGAGAGGGCATAACCGATTTTGAGTGCTAGAAGTATTCTCTCAAGTTATTCCAAGTTTTGTGGTGTTGTGTGAAGCATTTGAGGCACAACATTTGGGGTGCTAGGCTCATAAAGTCTTGAAGGAATCCAAGCAACATCAAGGTATGTATTTCTACTAGTTTTATATTTTATTTATTCCCCATGCCATGCTAGTTAGGAAATAACCTTGAAAAAGAAATTTGCATGTATATAGAGAAAACATAGATTCAAGGTTATCAGGGTTGCATGTACACTTAGGATGTGTTAGAATGCTCAAAACCCATTAGTGGTATCAGAGCCTAGGATTGTTTTCTGTATACTTGATGCAAAACTACTTGAAAATCGAAAATTCTGCTCACTGTCGACTGGACTCGCCGAGTCCATGAACAAATTCATCCTACTCGCCGAGTAGGATAATGCACTCGACGAGTAGGAGCGTGCTGGGTTAATTTTTCGTGTTTTGTTGCTAGAAATGGATTAAAATCATTATCCCAATCTGTTTTGGACTTGTAAAATCTGTTTTTCAAAATGATAATGATTATGTTAACCCATTTTACATGACTTTTAACAATTTCAAAGTATTATATATAGTTATATGATTTCTTGAAATTGCTTGACATGAATTTGTGTTCTTATGAGTGTTTAGAAGATCATAGGAATTATGTGTAACCTCCATGTGTGTTTAATTTATGATCTTAATGGCAATGATGGTGTCCAAAACTTGTCCTCAAGTTATGGATAACCAAAAGTCACTTCTTTAAATTGTGATTAAAGAACTAAAGAGGTTTCATAAAATGAAGAGTCTTCATTTTTATGAACCATTGAAACTCATAAGTTACAAATTGAAGAGACTTGGAATAGTTTCAATTCTTGCCCTCGAGTTTTGGAATTTGAAAAGTCTTACACTCTAATACTTTAATTCCAAATTAAACCTTAGGTTTTTAAAAAGTTTAAAAATAAACACTTATACTATTATTATAATCTTATTATATAGATATGTATAAGAATATGTCATTCTTACTGTTATTATAAGGGGGGTATAAGGTTGTTGCCTATAAAATGGTGACTTAATGAGTGTCCACTCTCACCCACCACTTCCTTGATCGGTGGAGGGTCGTTAGCCGAACGGGTAGGATACGACTTTAAATTCTCATTAAAAGTATAATGAATTATAAAGTAACTATACATTATAAATTCCCAATCTTAGTTACTTTAGGAAAATGTGAATTTGGTGCTAGCCCATAAAATTACACTTTGTACCTTACCAAGTCATTATTGGAGCGTGTGGGTTAACCGGCACACTAACATGGACTAGTAAGAGTGGCAAAGGGTAACTTGACCTTATTATAGATTGGTGGAGTGTGTGTGGTAAGGTCATCTTTGATGGATCCAACTTTAATGAGTGGATCAGAAACATCAGGATGATTACCCGCTATGAGGACAAAGAATAAGTCCTTGACAGGGAGCTTAAGGTTGGTAATGAAGCCATTGCTACTCCAGAAGAGCTTGCGGAGTTCATTGCACATGAAAAGGATGCCACCAAGGTGTCCTGCATCATGATGGCCACAATGACTCCGGAACTCCAAAAATCTTATGAAGATTTCTACCCCTATGAGATCCACCTAGATCTGATGGAAAGGTACCATCAGAGCGCGCGTCAAGAGAGGTATGAAATCATTTCCTCCATGATAACCGCAAGGATGAAGGATGGTGAACCCATCGCCGGTCACTTGCAGAAGATGCAGAGGTTCGTTGACCGGTTGCTAAAGCTCAATGTTGACTTCCCTAAGGAATTGGCGATTGACATCATTCTCCATTCCTTACCTCCAAGTTATGATTAGTTTCGTATGACTTATCATATGAACAAGGAGGAAGTCACACTTAGCAAACTTCAAGGACTCTTAAGGATATCTGAAAATGGCCTTAAGGGTAAAGCGGTTGCTACTTCTACTCCTTTAACAGCCCCTGTTCTTGTAATTGGGCAAGGGAAGGGTAAGAAGAGGAAAAGCCCTTCGAAGGGTACCAAGGGTAAGACTCTTGATGGTTCCTCTTCAAGCGGGACAAAGAAAGGTCCCATTACTCCTTCTTCAAACCCAAAGGAAGCACAGTGCTTCTATTGCTAGGATAAGGGACACTTCAAGCGAAGCTGCACCAAATATCTGCAAGATGTAAAGGATGGGAAGGTTAAACTCACCCATGCAGGTATTTACACAATATTGTCTAACAACTCATCTAATGTTAATTCTTGGATGCTTGATATAGGGTATGGTATTCACATTTGTACTGATTTGCAGACACTAAGAAGAAGTGAGCAAGTGGAGCATGGGAAGATAAAGTTAGTCATGTGCAACAGGAAAGCATCACCTGTAACCAAGATAGGAGTTTATTCTTTATTGCTTAATAATGGGTTAATGTCAGAGTTGAATAAGTGTTGTTATTCGCCCGAAATGGCAAGAAACATTATTTATTTTCATTGCTTGTACAAACAAGGTTTTACATTTTCATTTGATAATAAAAATGGTGCTATTAATGTTTATTATAATGATGTATTTTACTTTAAAGCAATACCTTGTGATGGTGTATATGAAGCTGTGAATCTTGTAGACAATTTAGGAAATAATGTGTTGTATATTGATTCTTCAACTTGGACAAAGCATCCTTGTGGCATTGTCATCTTGGACATGTTAACAAGAAGCGCATAGGCCAACTCCAAAAGGCTGGAGTCTTGGAATCATTTGACCTCAAGTCATATGATAGTTGCGAGTCTTGTTTACTTGGAAAAATGACAAAGTCACCCTTCACAGATACTTGTGATAGGGGTGAAGGTTTGTTGGACCTTGTACACACGGATGTGTGTGGGCCCTTTAGAGTTGCTACAAGGGATGCTAATCGTTATTATGTGACTTTTACTGATGATTACAGTAGATATGGATATATTTACTTAATCAAGCATGAGTCAGAAACCTTTGAAAAGTTCAAAGAGTTTAAGCAGGAAGTTGAGAATCAATTGGGCAGGAACATCAAGATGATCCGATCCGATCGAGGAGGAGAGTATCTTAGCATTGAGTTCCTTGACTATCTGAAGGAATGTGGGATTGTCTCACAATTGACACCTCCCAGGACACCACAGTTGAATGGTGTAGCTGAGAGGCGCAATCGAACCCTGTTGGATATGGTTTGTTCCATGATGAGTCGAGCTTCGTTACCAATCTCTTTCTCGGGGTATGCCTTACAGACTGCCGCCCATATCCTTAATATAGTCCTTACTAAAAAGGTTGTCAAAACACCTCATGAGATGTGGACTGGGAAAGTTCCCAATTTGGACCACATCAAGATTTGGGGTTATGAAGCTTTTGTGAGGCGTGAGACTCATGACAAGCTTGAGCCCCGAAGCGAGAGGTGTATTTTCATTGGCTACCCACAGAGATCCTTTGGTTACCTCTTCTACATACCCAGTGATAATGTGGTCTTTGTAGCAAGAAGAGGAGTCTTTCGTGAGAGAGAATTCATAAACCAAGGGGACAGTGGGAGGCAAATTGACCTTGAAGAGCTTCAAGAGTCAAGTGGTGAAGGAACCTCATATGCTATCAACCAACCTGAGGAGGAAACTCCTGTTGAGCCGATAGATGAGTTTGTACCTCCAAGACGTTCCACTAGGGTGAGGAACACACCTGAATTTTATTATGGTTATCACATCACCACTGAAGGTGATACATTTATTAGTGATAGTACACTGATAGATTTGGATGAACCTAATAATTATAAGGAAGCCATGGCAGGCCCTGAGTTTCCGAAATGGAAGGAGGCTATGGACAACGAGATTCAGTCCATGTATGACAATTAAGTTTGGAACTTGGTTGACAATGTACCAGGTCATAAGACAGTTGGGTGCAAATGGATCTTCAAGAAGAAGACCGACATGGATGGGAAAGTACACACTTATAAAGCACGATTGGTTGCGAAGGGCTTTACTCAAACTCCGGGAGTTGACTATGATGATACCTTCTCACCAGTAGCTAAGATTAAGTTTATTAGAGTGTTGTTAGCCATAGCTACATTTCATGACTATGAAATATGGAAAATGGATGTCAAAACCGCTTTCCTTAATGGAAAGTTGGCCAAGGATGTTTACATGGCTCAGCCAGAGGGTTTTGTCGATCCAAAATACCCTAATAGAGTGTGTAAGCTTGAAAAATCCATGTATGGATTGAAACAAGCATCTCGCAGGTGGAATCTTTGCTTTGATGAGAAAGTCAAAGAGTTTGGCTTTTCTAGGAGTGAGGATGAGTCTTGTGTGTATGTCAGGGCTAGTGGGAGCATAGTTAGCTTCTTGGTGTTGTATGTGGATGACATACGTCTCATAGGAAACGACATCCTAACTTTGCAGGAGGTTAAGGCTTGGCTTGGGAAGTGTTTTGCTATGAAAGACCTTGGGGAAGCTGCCTATATCCTAGGGATAAGGATATTGAGAGATAGGAGTAGAGACAAATTGGACTTAGTCAAAGTACTTATCTGGATAAGGTATTGAAGAGGTTTAGTATGCAAGATTCCAAGAAAGGAGAATTACCAATCCAGAGTAATTCCAAGCTAAGTAAGACTCAGAGTCCGAGCATAGAGGCTGAGATAGCTGAAATGAGTCAGATACCATATGCTTCTGCTGTGGGCTCGATCATGTATGCTATGATGTGTACTCGCCCTGATGTGGCCTTTGCTTTGAGCATGGTCAGTAGATATCAAGGGAACCCTGGCAAGGCACACTGGACAGCGGTAAAGAACATTCTCAAGTATTTGCGGAGGACTAAGGATCGGGTCCTTACCCTCGGAGGCAGTGATGAATTGAGAGTAGAAGGATATAGTGATGCTAGCTTTCAAACTTATAGGGATATTTTCCGCTCTCAGTCAGGCTGGGTCTTTATCCAAAATGGAGGAGCAATTACTTGGAAAAGTTCCAAGCAGGAGACAGTAGCTGATTCAACTTGTGAATCAGAGTACATAGTAGCAAGCGAGGCAGCAAAAGAGGCGATATGGCTAAAGAACTTCATCGGGAGACCTTGGAGTTGTATCAGCTATAAAGGAGCCAATGGAAATTTTCTGTGACAGTGAAAGTGCGGTTGCTTTGGCGAAAGAACCAAGAGATCATGGGAGATCTAGGCACATTGACAGAAAATATCATTTCATCAGACATAGAATAGAAGAAGGACTCCTCATGGCAAAGAGGGTATCATCAGATGAGAACCCGGCAGATCCCCTCACGAAGGGACTGAGCAGGGTTAAGCATTTACAGCGTGCGAGGCGCATTGGGCTGAAGGATGATATTAGTTTTCAATAATTAGATTCCTGAAACTTGTAAAATGTAATTGACATTTGATGATAAATAAAAGTTCTTATTTATTTATGAGTAAGGTGTTACTATCTTGTGTTGATTGTTTACTATGTTTCAATTTTGCATGTTTTTACTTCCAGAATAATCATGTTATTATTCAAACCATCCACATTCAGTCAAACTTTGGAAGTAAGTATTGATTTAAGACTGTCATGAATTTGGCTTGTATGATTTGTCTAAAGTGCTTTAGACAATGCAATGGTTGCTACAACATTCATGAGTACTCATAAGGGCTGAGTATTGGATTCAACCCACGCTCACTTGCATCACTTCATGGAATTTGTCTCGAATGATCGTGAGACGGTAATACCATATAAATCTTCAAACCTAGAGATATGAGTTGTTGACTATGAGTTGCTTATTCATTGATTGTACGAAAATGTATTGGTAACTCGATGTTATAAAACGTGCCTTTGTGAGTAATTCAACAAGTAGTTATTACAAGCATATCAGTCGAAGTTTATCTATTCCTTCTAGAAATAGAAGCGATATCTGGGCCCCTCGATGATTTGGTTTTGACCTATGTACCGGGCACGGTCAGAACCTAATTTATGTGTTTAATTTAGTTCTATGTCGAAACAAATAGGAGATCGAGAAACAAATGTTGGACAATAAGTAAGACCATGTTCCATGTGTTTGTCCGGTTGATATCATAAGAGCAGAGGATTATATGATCACTTATCTTAAATGGCGTATCATCATCATCTCAGTTCCGAGAGACTTTGAAAGAGCTACGATTGCTAGTCGGAGTTTGAAGTCATATTTGCAAATATAGTTATCAGACTTATCCAAGTGGGAGACTGTTGGATATAGTGTCTAAGTCCATAACTATATTTGGTATGTACTTGACCCGACCCGGCATGGTCCATTTGGGTTGCATGGCATTGCAATACTTAGACAGACTAAATGAGAGAATATGGCACTTATGATTGTTAATATATTATAAGTTCTAATATATTAATAATAGTATTATTTAATGAGTATTTGATCAAGTATTAATTTGATGATCGAAGTGAGACTAATTAAATATAAAGGGTTGATTATGACAATCATCAATTCTTTTATTGTGGATTAATGATCCATGGTTTATGGGTTATGGATGTAACCACTTGGAGTTCCATGGATAGTCCATGGGAGTTACAAACCCATGGGTCATGAGAAATGAAGAGTCATGACAATTATGGGTCTTCTTAATGAAACCCTAATTATGACACCACTATAAAAGGAACCCTTTGGCTCGCAAAATGGTGACCTAGTGTTACTAGAGAGGGCATAACTGATTTTGAGTGCTAGAAGTATTCTCTCAAGTTATTCCAAGTTTTGTGGTGTTGTGTGAAGCATTTGAGGCACAATATTTGGGGTGCTAGGCTCACAAAGTCTTGAAGGAATCCAAGCAACATCAAGGTATGTATTTCTACTAGTTTTATATTTTATTTATTCCCCATGCCATGCTAGTTAGGAAATAACCTTGAAAAAGAAATTTGCATGTATATATAGAAAACATAGATTCAAGGTTATTAGGGTTGCATGTACACTTAGGAAGTGTTAGAATGCTCAAAACCCATCACTTGAGTCTTACCCTAAGGTCCATCTCTTCACTTAGCCCAAAACACCAATACGTAGATGGTCCAATAAGTGCCCAAGCATCTAAGCCTAAAAAGGTGGCCAAAACTCCTAAACCCAACAGATTGATTACACGGGGCATACCCAGCTGTACGCTCAGCATACTCCGCCTTGACAAAAATCACGTTGTTGACCACCTACGCCTAACGTACATGGTGGCCATGCAAAACTTCAAATAAGAGCTTATTCCATTCAATCCAAATGTCCAATAACCAAATCCAAGTCCAAGAAGGTGCTCTTAACCATAAAGTTTCCAACTTTACGGTTATGCATTCATCATTAAGTCCTAAGACCAACTTCCTAGTTGGTCTTAACCACTAAGGACCTCTACACATTGCATGAAAGCACTAAATGATTCAAGAAAGCATTTTTTATGACTTAACAAAACTCACATCTTCTAAAAAGGTAGCTCCTTTGGTCTTAGAATAGCATTTACTCATTAAGTCCAAGAAAAGGGGACAAAACTCATAAAACTCCATATGGCTAGATCTCTAAGGAATACAAGTAAAGTTCAAGACTTTATACCTTCTAGAGCTTCCCAAAGAGATGAAGATCTCAGATCTACAAGCTTGAATCCCACACCAAAGCTTCTCAAAGAGCCCTTTCTTCTTTCTTCAACATTAAGAACACACACACACACAAACACTCAAGCTCAACACACACAAGGGTTTGGGCTTGCAAAATCGAATCAAAGAGGGTGGAGGTTGAAAGGGTGATGGAAATGAGGTTATAAGGGGGATTATATAGAGCTCAACCCTAAAAATTAGGGTTTTCAATGTCTGATGAGTATGCCCTATAAATATAGACATACGCCCCCGCGTACTAGGGTGCGCCCTAGTACGTTAAGCGTACACACGTATGCATGGGGTACTCTCCTTCCTTCCTCATTATGATTTTTCCATTAGGGATTCTCATGGATACTTACTTTCTATTACATGGACAAAATAACATAAATTAAGACCATAAGGATGAATTTGAAAGTACCTGAATACCGGGGTGTTACATGAAGAAGCTCAAAGGTGAAAGATTGCAAGAGGATTTCAATATGAAATTCTTGAACATTCTATCTCCTAAATGGGATATGTGCACATGATCATACTAGAAACTACAAGCAATTTAGACACCATATCTTTGCTTGATCTGTATGCTGAACTGCAACAACATGAACCAAAAGTCAACAAGCTAGCTCAAGTAACTCCCTTTGATAAACAAGGACTTACCTTGGGAAATTTAGTACTTGTGGAAAATCATTCTCAAAACTTGATTGCACCTCATAATACAATCATAAACCACTTTTTTGATTAGTTTTCCAGCCAAGGATGTGGAGCATATCCTTATCAAAGTTTGAGTATGGCTCAACAATATAATCTGAATCCTTACATGCCAACTCAACAACCTCTTCAAATAGCAAATAGGTACGTGGTAAATCATCAAGCTTTTATTGGAACCACAATGGAATCACCTTAAATCAATGAGGAAAATGAGTATGAATAATGCTTGGCACTCCTAACCAAGCTCAATCCAAACTTCAAGAAGTTTGTTAACAAGCCAACTAGGAACTTCAGAGCAAAAATTTATCGGCAACCCCAACACTATCATCAGGACTCTAGAAACTTCCAATAAGGAAACAACAATGAACAAAGCTTCAAATCTCAAAATTCAAATTCTAAAAGTTACAACTCTCAGAGGACGAACACAAAGGTTCATGATAACAAGTTGAAGTACTATGATCATAATGAAGTGCCATAACTGTCAGGTGAAAGTCATTTTTCCAAGGATTGCAAAATGAAGAATAAGAAGGTCAAAGATGAAGCATACTACCTTCAGAAAGTTGAAGAAATCAAAGGAAAAAGCCTTCATGGTTATGGAGATTCCAAATGTAGAAGTATGGGAAACAGATGATGAAGTGGATCAAGCAGAAGAAATAGAAGCTTACAAGAACTACTTTTGCTTCATGGTTGATGATGACAAAGAGCGTTCCCCTATTCATCAACAAGTTGTTGAGAATATAAACACTTCATGCTTTGTGATAATCATTTAACTATTGATCCTTCTCTGATGACATTGACAATATTTTTGAAATAATCAAAGAATATGTCGCCAATGATGAATATCATGTCAGTTACTACAAAGACGAACTGACTGTCACTCAGTTCAGATTTGAAGATTTGAGATGTAATATGGATAATTTGGAGAATGACCTTGCAATCAAAACCGAGGCACACCTTACGTCACTTGAACAATAAGAAATCGTATTGAATCAACCTGACATTATTGCAAAAGACAATCTTGAGATGTACGCCCAAATTAACACAAAAATAAATAGTTATAACGCATCCAAAACCCTTCTTAAAGAGAACTTAAATGCCATTCTCAATGGAAAAAAAACCATCATGGGTCCCAATAATCAACCAGAGTTGTTGCCATGTGATGCAAGTCTCTTCACTGGAGACAATGCGGATCAAGAAGAGGTGGTAACTTGCAGTCCTGATGTAATTACCACTTCATTTTCAAGCATCCCATTAGAAGTCACATCATCCCACGATCTTCCAGACTCGAACACTAAGTCTAACCCTCCAGTTGAATATTCTCTTTAATGTACCACAATGGAAAATGTCAATTCAGAAGATGCCACTTCTGAAAAATAAAATATCTTTGGCTCAAAATCTAACGGTAAACAGCCCAAATCATCTGAGCTGGTAGGATATTCCAAGATTGAACCCATTAAATTCCTCAGTCAAGAAACATTTACATCTCTTAGTTTTCAATAATTAGATTCCTGAAACTTGTAAAATGTAATTGACATTTGATGATAAATAAAAGTTCTTATTTATTTATGAGTAAGGTGTTACTATCTTGTGTTGATTGTTTACTATGTTTCAATTTTGCATGTTTTTACTTCCAGAATAATCATGTTATTATTCAAACCATCCACATTCAGTCAAACTTTGGAAGTAAGTATTGATTTAAGACTGTCATGAATTTGGCTTGTATGATTTGTCTAAAGTGCTTTAGACAATGCAATGGTTGCTACAACATTCATGAGTACTCATAAGGGCTGAGTATTGGATTCAACCCACGCTCACTTGCATCACTTCATGGAATTTGTCTCGAATGATCGTGAGACGGTAATACCATATAAATCTTCAAACCTAGAGATATGAGTTGTTGACTATGAGTTGCTTATTCATTGATTGTACGAAAATGTATTGGTAACTCGATGTTATAAAACGTGCCTTTGTGAGTAATTCAACAAGTAGTTATTACAAGCATATCAGTCGAAGTTTATCTGTTCCTTCTAGAAATAGAAGCGATATCTGGGCCCCTCGATGATTTGGTTTTGACCTATGTACCGGGCACGGTCAGAACCTAATTTATGTGTTTAATTTAGTTCTATGTCGAAACAAATAGGAGATCGAGAAACAAATGTTGGACAATAAGTAAGACCATGTTCCATGTGTTTGTCCGGTTGATATCATAAGAGCAGAGGATTATATGATCACTTATCTTAAATGGCGTATCATCATCATCTCAGTTCCGAGAGACTTTGAAAGAGCTACGATTGCTAGTCGGAGTTTGAAGTCATATTTGCAAATATAGTTATCAGACTTATCCAAGTGGGAGACTGTTGGATATAGTGTCTAAGTCCATAACTATATTTGGTATGTACTTGACCCGACCCGGCATGGTCCATTTGGGTTGCATGGCATTGCAATACTTAGACAGACTAAATGAGAGAATATGGCACTTATGATTGTTAATATATTATAAGTTCTAATATATTAATAATAGTATTATTTAATGAGTATTTGATCAAGTATTAATTTGATGATCGAAGTGAGACTAATTAAATATAAAGGGTTGATTATGACAATCATCAATTCTTTTATTGTGGATTAATGATCCATGGTTTATGGGTTATGGATGTAACCACTTGGAGTTCCATGGATAGTCCATGGGAGTTACAAACCCATGGGTCATGAGAAATGAAGAGTCATGACAATTATGGGTCTTCTTAATGAAACCCTAATTATGACACCACTATAAAAGGAACCCTTTGGCTCGCAAAATGGTGACCTAGTGTTACTAGAGAGGGCATAACTGATTTTGAGTGCTAGAAGTATTCTCTCAAGTTATTCCAAGTTTTGTGGTGTTGTGTGAAGCATTTGAGGCACAATATTTGGGGTGCTAGGCTCACAAAGTCTTGAAGGAATCCAAGCAACATCAAGGTATGTATTTCTACTAGTTTTATATTTTATTTATTCCCCATGCCATGCTAGTTAGGAAATAACCTTGAAAAAGAAATTTGCATGTATATATAGAAAACATAGATTCAAGGTTATTAGGGTTGCATGTACACTTAGGAAGTGTTAGAATGCTCAAAACCCATCACTTGAGTCTTACCCTAAGGTCCATCTCTTCACTTAGCCCAAAACACCAATACGTAGATGGTCCAATAAGTGCCCAAGCATCTAAGCCTAAAAAGGTGGCCAAAACTCCTAAACCCAACAGATTGATTACACGGGGCATACCCAGCTGTACGCTCAGCATACTCCGCCTTGACAAAAATCACGTTGTTGACCACCTACGCCTAACGTACATGGTGGCCATGCAAAACTTCAAATAAGAGCTTATTCCATTCAATCCAAATGTCCAATAACCAAATCCAAGTCCAAGAAGGTGCTCTTAACCATAAAGTTTCCAACTTTACGGTTATGCATTCATCATTAAGTCCTAAGACCAACTTCCTAGTTGGTCTTAACCACTAAGGACCTCTACACATTGCATGAAAGCACTAAATGATTCAAGAAAGCATTTTTTATGACTTAACAAAACTCACATCTTCTAAAAAGGTAGCTCCTTTGGTCTTAGAATAGCATTTACTCATTAAGTCCAAGAAAAGGGGACAAAACTCATAAAACTCCATATGGCTAGATCTCTAAGGAATACAAGTAAAGTTCAAGACTTTATACCTTCTAGAGCTTCCCAAAGAGATGAAGATCTCAGATCTACAAGCTTGAATCCCACACCAAAGCTTCTCAAAGAGCCCTTTCTTCTTTCTTCAACATTAAGAACACACACACACACAAACACTCAAGCTCAACACACACAAGGGTTTGGGCTTGCAAAATCGAATCAAAGAGGGTGGAGGTTGAAAGGGTGATGGAAATGAGGTTATAAGGGGGATTATATAGAGCTCAACCCTAAAAATTAGGGTTTTCAATGTCTGATGAGTATGCCCTATAAATATAGACATACGCCCCCGCGTACTAGGGTGCGCCCTAGTACGTTAAGCGTACACACGTATGCATGGGGTACTCTCCTTCCTTCCTCATTATGATTTTTCCATTAGGGATTCTCATGGATACTTACTTTCTATTACATGGACAAAATAACATAAATTAAGACCATAAGGATGAATTTGAAAGTACCTGAATACCGGGGTGTTACATGAAGAAGCTCAAAGGTGAAAGATTGCAAGAGGATTTCAATATGAAATTCTTGAACATTCTATCTCCTAAATGGGATATGTGCACATGATCATACTAGAAACTACAAGCAATTTAGACACCATATCTTTGCTTGATCTGTATGCTGAACTGCAACAACATGAACCAAAAGTCAACAAGCTAGCTCAAGTAACTCCCTTTGATAAACAAGGACTTACCTTGGGAAATTTAGTACTTGTGGAAAATCATTCTCAAAACTTGATTGCACCTCATAATACAATCATAAACCACTTTTTTGATTAGTTTTCCAGCCAAGGATGTGGAGCATATCCTTATCAAAGTTTGAGTATGGCTCAACAATATAATCTGAATCCTTACATGCCAACTCAACAACCTCTTCAAATAGCAAATAGGTACGTGGTAAATCATCAAGCTTTTATTGGAACCACAATGGAATCACCTTAAATCAATGAGGAAAATGAGTATGAATAATGCTTGGCACTCCTAACCAAGCTCAATCCAAACTTCAAGAAGTTTGTTAACAAGCCAACTAGGAACTTCAGAGCAAAAATTTATCGGCAACCCCAACACTATCATCAGGACTCTAGAAACTTCCAATAAGGAAACAACAATGAACAAAGCTTCAAATCTCAAAATTCAAATTCTAAAAGTTACAACTCTCAGAGGACGAACACAAAGGTTCATGATAACAAGTTGAAGTACTATGATCATAATGAAGTGCCATAACTGTCAGGTGAAAGTCATTTTTCCAAGGATTGCAAAATGAAGAATAAGAAGGTCAAAGATGAAGCATACTACCTTCAGAAAGTTGAAGAAATCAAAGGAAAAAGCCTTCATGGTTATGGAGATTCCAAATGTAGAAGTATGGGAAACAGATGATGAAGTGGATCAAGCAGAAGAAATAGAAGCTTACAAGAACTACTTTTGCTTCATGGTTGATGATGACAAAGAGCGTTCCCCTATTCATCAACAAGTTGTTGAGAATATAAACACTTCATGCTTTGTGATAATCATTTAACTATTGATCCTTCTCTGATGACATTGACAATATTTTTGAAATAATCAAAGAATATGTCGCCAATGATGAATATCATGTCAGTTACTACAAAGACGAACTGACTGTCACTCAGTTCAGATTTGAAGATTTGAGATGTAATATGGATAATTTGGAGAATGACCTTGCAATCAAAACCGAGGCACACCTTACGTCACTTGAACAATAAGAAATCGTATTGAATCAACCTGACATTATTGCAAAAGACAATCTTGAGATGTACGCCCAAATTAACACAAAAATAAATAGTTATAACGCATCCAAAACCCTTCTTAAAGAGAACTTAAATGCCATTCTCAATGGAAAAAAAACCATCATGGGTCCCAATAATCAACCAGAGTTGTTGCCATGTGATGCAAGTCTCTTCACTGGAGACAATGCGGATCAAGAAGAGGTGGTAACTTGCAGTCCTGATGTAATTACCACTTCATTTTCAAGCATCCCATTAGAAGTCACATCATCCCACGATCTTCCAGACTCGAACACTAAGTCTAACCCTCCAGTTGAATATTCTCTTTAATGTACCACAATGGAAAATGTCAATTCAGAAGATGCCACTTCTGAAAAATAAAATATCTTTGGCTCAAAATCTAACGGTAAACAGCCCAAATCATCTGAGCTGGTAGGATATTCCAAGATTGAACCCATTAAATTCCTCAGTCAAGAAACATTTACATCTCTTAATGCTCCAATCTCTAGAACAAAGGACTTAGGATGTAAATATTCTAAGAAACAACAGACTGGGAAATCTCCAATTCAAGTCAACAAGGGTGAAACACTGAAGACTGTGAGTGATGAGAAAACTTTTGTTCAAATACTCAAGAGACCTTTCGTTCCAATAAAAATCACTTGTCCAAGTCCCAAACAACAAGAGACAACTGTAAATCCATTTAATGTATCTAAAGATAAGGAAAAAGAGAAAATTAATGTCTCTAAAGAATAAGGTCCAACTGTAGTCCATCCTTCAAAACCCAAAGTGGTTAAGACTACAAATAATAACATGAATAGAAAGATCAATAGAGTACCAAAGGCCAAGCCAATCCAAGGGAAGACCAAACATACCGGTCCTCCCAAAACTTCAATGACCCAAAGAGCCTCTCCTTCAAATCATGGTTTCTCAAATTCTAGATTTCCAAACCAAACTGGAATCCACTATCAGAATAGTTTTAGACCTAACAATCTTCCAGATTTGTTTGAAATGATGTGACCAGGACCTGTTCCAACTAACCCATTATATTCATGTATCAAAATAGTAATTACCCTATGAATTCTATTCTTGGTCCATATTGTGGTTTTAATCCATCCATGGGAGGGAACCACGTGTTTCGGGGGAAACTCTAGGTTTCCAATGATCAATGAGTTTGAGGGAAATACCCAGTTTCCCATGTTTGATCAATTTGGAATACTCGTGAACTATGGATTTCCTTCTTTAGGAATTCCTACTCAGTTCATCTCTCCATCTTTCCCATAGACCAAACCTCAAAAGAAGACAACTAAGAAAGCCAAATCCAAGGTCTCTAAAAACCAAGAAAAACCCAAAAATGGTTGATGCAAAATAAGAAATGATTGTCCTAACTCCAACAAGCCCGAAGAAAGATAACACCGAAGAACCCAAACAAAATTCGGTACCTAAATCTAAATGTAGGATTTTTGTTCTGGGGAACCACACGACGATCCATGGTACATTGACAGTGCATGCTCTAGGCACATGATTGGGCACAAAGCTTACCTCAGAGATTTCATGATCACAACGCCAAGTCATCATGTTACTTTCGGAAACAACATGAAAAGTTATATGATATGGAAACATATCGAACATAAACTTTACCGTTAAGCGTCTAGCATACATAGATGGTATTAAGCATAACCTTATCAGTGTTGCACACCTATGTGATAATAATCATGAGGTTTTGTTCACTAAAACCAAGAGTTTGATTATGGATACCAACAAGCGCATCCTTGTTGATTCCCCATGAAACGGGAACATGTATCCTCTTTATATTGAACTAATTGAGGGAACCCCAAATATTTGTCTTCTTTCCAAAGCTGCTTCTGACATCAGTTAGTTATGGCATAGAAGACTCTCTCACCTTAAATTTGTTTATATCAACAAACTCATTGGAAGGGATCTTGTGAGAAGACTATCATTGTTAAAACTTGACAATGATATAATTTATGCTTCCTATGAACAAGGAAAATTTTCCAAATCTCCGCACAAAAGTATAACAGAACATAGTGTATTTGAACCTCTTCAACTTATACATATCGATCCGTGTGGTCCCACTATAGTTCCTAGCTTAAGTGGTAAGAAATACATTCTTGTGATTGTTGATGACCATACCAAATTCACTTAGGTGTACTTTCTGCGAAACAAATCTGAAACCACCAATGAGCTGATTAAATTCATTTAGAAGGCCGAGAAGTTATAATAGTCATGAATTCAAGAACAACGCCTTAGATAGCTTTTTTGTATCCAAAGGCATCGAGCATAACTTTTCTGCACCTTACACTACACAACAAAATGGTGTATTTGAAAGGAAGAACCAACCACTATGTAAAGCTGCTCAATCCATGTTGATCTTCGTAGATCTACCACAATACTTATGGGCTGGAGCCACTATAGCCGCCTGTTTCACTCAAAATAGATCCTTGATCAACAACAGACTTGAAGTCAATCCTTATGAAGAAATAAACAAGAGGAAGCCCAACGTAAAATTCTTTCACATCTTCGACTGTCGTTGCTACATCAAGAACAACAAAGATCAACTAGGCAAATTCGCACCCAAGGCTAATGAAGGTATCTTTCTTGGATATTGCCTTCATGTTGTAGCCTATAGAGTTCTGAACAAGCGAACCAGGGTGATATAGGAAAACGGTGATGTCACATTAAACGAAATCTATGTGACGGTTCTGGATCCAAACCACTTCGGTCCTGAAAATGGTGGTACCTTTTGATAGAATGAATCAACCATCACCTGCTAATACTTCTACTCCAGTCCATGTTATTGAAGTAGATTTCGAATTCCTCTTTCCAACTCAACCCTCAACCCTAGAATTAGAAAAGCTTACAGAAACAGCTTCTCTTGATGTCTCTCAACCTCGTCAATCATCAAAAGACTCCAGTTCTACCTAAGCTCAGGTTGAGAGGGAATCATCTTTGAATGATTCCATTCCTAAAAGTCCTTTAGAATCATCTGAACCATTCACCACAACCTCCCATCATCAATCTGGACCATTTATAACACCAGTTATTGCATCTTTCTAGGGGCACCTTTTAATGGTTCCACTCTTAAAGGTACATTCCAATCCTCCCAACCATCCAGTCCATGGTTTCAGGGGGAACCCCTTTTGACTGGTTCTAGTTCTTCAAGTTCCTTCACATCTACTCCATCTGTTGAATTCAAGCATGCAACAGTTGAGGGGAACCAAACTATGGGCGTATTGGTCCTATCCGAAAGGTATCACTACGAACTCGAAGTGTCCGCATCGAGTTCAGGAGATAGTCTTCCGGACATCCTCCCCTAACACTCGAACTGGTGATATTCAGATTCCAGATCCATTCCTGGAAGTAGTTTCTTTCCTTGCGTTTGCTCAACCATTTTGTCTATGTGAGGTAGAGATAACGATTTCTATGAAAATCTTGACGGAGTCCTCGATATCCGAGGCACATACGTTGCAATCCGTCGATCTCCGCGAGAAATCAAAAGACTCGAGTTCTACCTAAGCTTAGGTTGAGAGGGAATCATCTTCGAATGATTCCATTCCTAAAAGTCCTTTAGAATCTTCTGAACCATTCACCACAACCTCCCATCATCAATATGGACCATTTATAACACCAGTTATTGCATCTTTCTAGGGGGGCACCTTTTAATGGTTCCACTCTTAAAGGTACATTCCAATCCTCCCAACCATTGTCACACCCCAAAACCGAGAACGGCGGAAACGTTCTGGGGCGGAGGACGTCATGTATAATATCAACAACAATGTAAAGTAGTAAACAAGCAACAACATCATCCATTGCATTAATAAAATAATTATTATACAATTGTATTCTGTCAAATTTTGATAAACACTAAAGCATAAATTAAAATGAAAGATAAGTCTTGAACAAGCTCCATCTTCCTTTCTCCTTGCATCGGTACCTGTCTATGATGACCTGAGGATACAAGTAATTTTGAAAGCGAGTATCAGCTTTAAAGCTGGTGAATTCATAAGTATATAAGTGTCATTGCCTTGTTTGTGAAAATCTGTTATGAAAGCCATGTAAACCTTTAAATGAAAATGTTTTGTTAAGTATGAAATCCCTAAAAAACCCTTATTTTCTATAAGTATGAAATGTAGTCTTCTACCAAGACCCGAATGTTCTGTACGTATGAAGTGTATTCTTCTACCAAGACCCGAATGTTTTGTTATGACTATGTAAAATGATAGTTTTTCCTTTCTATTGACTAGTACCAAAGTACTTAGTCTAACTCCTCGTTTATGTGAAAGATATCACAAAATAAAGTAAACAGGAAAAATATAATCATGTAAGTGTTAGCCGGAGGTACTGGTGCTAACAAGACGAATGTAAATGTTGACCCGAGGTACTAGGGCTAACATATTACATATAACCTAAAGAACATCCGAAGATTGTCCACTTGTCCTCTGTAGCAGCAGCATGGCGGAGGAATGGGTAGTCCCTGTAAAGGTACTCCTAGTATAAGTATTAACCGTAGGCATCCGTAGACGTTCATCAACTACTGGTGCTAATCAGACGGGTTTCGGAATAGTTAGTCCCATCTAAATATCCCGAGGTACTGGGGATAGGGTCCCGTCTTAATATCCCGAGGTACTGGGGGATAGGGTCCTATTCTAGATATCCCAAGGTACTAGGGATAGGCAGGATAATTTACACAGAAGGTACAATTAAATTATCCTCGCAATTTGTGATACAAATATTCAAATAAGTATACATAGGTAAAGGTATCTACGTAAAGGTAGTCATGTAATGTGTTCGCGTATCATGTAAGCATATGTAAAGGTACTCAAGTATCAGGTAAGGTACTAGTATAGACTCATGAATGAACTGACTCTCGTGTGACTCCTTGTAATAGAAGTAATGTTTGATATCTTCAAATTATCCCTATGATAATCTACTGTAATATAACTAGTTCACCATGTAAGTTCACCCACTCTTACTACTCAAGGGTATGGGAAACTAAAGGAAATATGCAAACTATAACATCAATACATATATAAGAATATAAGTGTATATGCATAGTTTAGTTCAAGAATGAAAAATGGTTTTTGTAAGACATCTTATGGGTTTTGAACAATAATTAACAATGACTTGATGTCATTTTAATAAACATTTCAGAGGTAAAACATTTGGTAACAATGTGTTTTTAAGATGTAAAATCATTTCATGCATCACATTTTGTAGCATGTGAAATCTGTTAAATGACAAACACAGTTATAAAATACATATCAATGATTCAATAACATGTTTGTTTCTACTTGTATCCCCCCCCCCCATTAAAGCATTTAAAATCATTTAAAATATTGATTAGGGGTATGAACTCACTTGATTGAAGTGGTTGATTTGAAATAGTCTAGAGAAGAATCGAGTAGAACTTTGACAGGAAGAGTTGAAAGGGGGGTAAAATCTCAGGATTCTCGGGAATCTCGGGAATCTCGGGAATACAAAACCTTCCTTCGGGACTTGAAGGTGAAAACCAGGGCTTCGGGAGGGCTTCGGGAGCTTAACCGCAAAGTTTCAGCACGAGAGATGGAAGAATGGAGCACCTAAACCCGGCACCCCAAGAGTTCTATTTATAGGGGCATTTATGGTGTGCCACGTCGTGGCTAAGGTTGGCCACATCGTGGGGAGCAAGCCTTATCCCCTTCCGTTGATTGGACTCCCTCAGTCACTTGCCGGGTCGCGGCCAAGCTGTGCCACGTCGTGGGGGCCTGACAGCCTCGGATTTTGGACCCCGAACTTGTAAAATCCGTAACTTTCGCATACGAGCTCCGTTTTCGACGTTCTTTATATACACGCGTAGCTGAAAATGTTATCTACAACTCTCGTTTAGACTTCATTGGCAAATTTTGAATTTATTTTTAATTATTTATTTTTAACGGGCCGGGACACGAAAATTCCGTTAAAAATCCATAACTTCTTCATCCGGTGTCCGTTTTCGTCAGATGTTTCGCCGTTGCACTACTAATGTTGAGACCTTAGATTCTCATTTAGGTTGTTTTGGTCAAAAGTATCTCGAGCTCTATTTCGAGTTTTTAGCTGTCTACTGCTATACCCGAATCTTGGAAAAATCATAACTTTCTCATACGAAGTCAGATTTAGACGTTCTTTTTATGTACGCTCACGGTTTGAGGTTATCTATAACTTTCAGTTAGATACTTAAGGCTAAAAACTATTGTATTGAAACTTCGCGTTTTTCATTTAATCGGTGTTGCCGGTTTTGCCGAGAATCTTCGGTTGGTCATAACTTCTTCGTTATAACTCGGATTTTAGGGTTCTTTATATGTACGACAACCTTGATACGATTCCTACTACTTTATTTAACCCAAATAAGATTTTAGGAAAGTTATATTTTGACCTAAATTGGATTGGTTTTACATTACATTGTCTCGAAATATCGGGTTGTCACATCATCCCCCCGTTAGAGGGAATTTCGTCCCGAAATTAGAATTTAAGCAAGGAAGTATGCACGAATGATCGAGTCGTGAGGAGGAAACTTCCTAATCGATTGGTTCTAGCGCACCTAAGTGATAACGGGTTCTCGGTTTGCATTCCAACGAACCTTCACTAACTGGCGATGGCGTTTCTTTGTCCGCTTGACCTCTCGGTCGAGGGTCACTACGGTTCTAATACGAAGGCGAGGATCTCGATGAGTGGACTTGCAAGAGTCATAAAGGAAAGGTATGGTTTCACGATCGAGATGCGAAGAGTAGAAAGTACGTTACTGAGTTCGCGGAGTAGGTCTAGTTTGTGTGAGGCACAGGACCGATTCTGATAAGAATCTCGGAGGTCCTGTGTAACTTGGATTTAGCTTTCCACGCTTTACGAAGCATATTAAGCCATTCCCAGAGTGAGTTATCCTAAAGAACTTGGTCACTCACTTGGAATCTCAAAGGTTCCTTTTCTTGAGTAACTTCCCAGTCAAAGGCCACCCCTTGCTGGGTTAAAGTCGTACGAGTTTCTGTAGCTTGCGAGGAGTTCTGAATGAACTAAGGCGGTAGGTCGGTAAGACCTAGAATCTGGCAAAAAACTGTCGGCGTCTCTGGTGTCGATAAATGCTCAACGGTTTTGACAAATTGAAAGAGTACTCAAAATTTCTCACATTACTAACAGTGTGTCCTAGAAATTTGACTCTTCAATTTCAAAACTCGTGCCTAGAGAACTTTGCTAAAAGTTCCTCTATAGGAATGTTACCATGGGCTTTCTTCTTACTATGAGGGTAGATAAGTAAGTCATTACATGGATAAATGATGACTGATCCCAGTAAGAAAGACGTAACTCTATTCATTTAGCTCATGAAAACTATGGGCGTATTGGTCCTATCCGAAAGGTATCACTACGAACTCGAAATGTCCGCATCGAGTTCAGGAGATAGTCTTCCGGACATCCTCCCCTAACACTCGAACTGGTGATATTCGGATTCCAGATCCATTCCTAGAAGTAGTTTCTTTCCTTGTGTTTGCTCAACCATTTTGTCTATGCGAGGCAGAGATAACGATTTCTATGAAAATCTTGACGGAGTCCTCAATATCCGAGGCACATACGTTGCAATCCGTCGATCTCCGCGAGAATATGACCGGGGTTCTTTAGGGTGAGAAGCCTAGTCTTCTAATTCTCTTTCTGTGTAGTTCGTCAAGTGGTTTGTACTGTTCTGGTATCTCCGAGGGTGTTTAAACTATAGGGTGATCTGTTTTCGGGAGTCGTACTGGGTTCTAAGTTTGTTCACATGACGATGTGATTACTCGTATACTTAGGCAGTTCTCCGTCTTGAAGTCCATTTTAGAATTTATACAGGGCTTCACGATCACAATCTCGTGTATACGAGTCGTATATAATTAAGATTGAAAAGGTAGTCGAATAACTGATTCTTCCTTACCCTCACATCCCATCCGGGAAAAGAAGTTAAAGTGGAATCATCAATTCTAAACCTGTAGAACCTTGATTATATATCACTCTTATGCATACATTTCTCAGTGATAGATCAGTCGTATAAATCCTTGGATTGAACTTGACGTACGAGTGGTACTTCGGGGATTTTTTCGGAAAGAAAATAACTAAGTGGTACTCCTGGCATGAGTACTACGGTGTTCTGATATGACGGCTTCGCTGGAAAAACGATCTAGAAGAAAGAGATGTACGTATGAAGCTTTTTTGGCGTCGATCAAATTGAATCTGATTGTATGATAATGTCGGAATCATACAGAAACTTTAAAGACATTAGAATTGAACATAAGACGATTACAGACAAAACGCAACTGTGCAACCATGAACAGAGTTACAATACTTTAGATTTACCACAAGACTATTGCTGCGAATAAGATATACTACAAAAGACAAGTATACGCAACACGAGAATTCCTATACAGACAGGATCTCGCAAAAGGTAAGACTCTAGTTGCACTAGTTCTAGATAGCTTATGAGTCTGTTACAACGAAATGCCCAAATTACATTTAACGTGGTTCCGGAGTAGGCTCTTCTGCAGCTGTGATCCTGAGAATTTAGATTGTTCATGTAAAGAGTACGACGATGTTCTCGAAAGTTTGACCTACATCCCTATGATGCAATCCTAGTACAAAATGAAAGTATGTTCGCGAAGGTTTGACCTACATCCCTATGATGCAGTCCTAGTAATGAGTGGAGGTAAGTTCGTAGAATGGTCTCAAGACGTTTGTTGTACAAGTTGAGGTATCGTGGGTTGGTGAATAACAAAATCCAACCACTGAAAGAGACTTGGAAATGTCTCCGTATCTAACTTGCTATGGTCTAATGACTTAACTAAAGCAGGTTTCAGATAGACTCCAATGACAGTATGATAAGAGTACTTGAATGAAGGAAATGACACAAAAGTTAGCCGGCTGTCAATATCTTGGATATTTACGACGTAAAGGTTCAGGAAAATGACCTTGTAAAGGTCTTACATCATATCCACAGGACATAGTTCCTGACAGCATAAAGACCTAACTAAAGTACTTACGGTACAAGATAATTTCATAGAAAATGCCACATCAGGCATAGACAGAAAAATACGATTCCTCTTTATAAGGAAATAAAGTAAAGCGTCTACTACTGGCGACGGTCATCCCTCTGGTGAACGCTTAGTTCAGCCAATTGACGTTCCATGTCATGTAGGTGTCTTTCGCACGCCATCTGGTGTACTCAGAGCCCTATGACTTCGGCTCGTGATTCAGTCAGTGCTTGCAGTAGGGTTTCATGGTTTCTCTCTGATCTCTCGTGAGCATCTTCTAGATGAATGGTGTGGAGGGTATGCATTCTAGCATAGGCGCCTACTTCTGCAATCCGATGTAGGGCTGTCCTGCCTTGAATCTCATTTCAGGCCAGTCTGCGGACCAAGATTGGCAAGACTCTATCTGCTGAGCCCCCATTGTTCAAGTTTCAAAAGCTTCGGTCGCCATCAAATGGCATAGACTGATCTTGTCCTTGGCTCCCTGTTTCCAAGCATTCCACTCACTCGGGGTCGGGCCATGAAAAGCCGGACGAGGGTTAAGAGTTGGAACGGGAGTTGCTCGGGGTAGGTTCTCAACTTCTGGTTCGGAGTTAGCATCATACGAAAAGTCTTCATCATGGTGATCATCCAAGGGGATAGGATGATCATTCACTAGTTCTTCTTCAAACCAACCAGCTATGACTTCGTTCGGAAGATACTGGTTGCTGAGGGGATGGAGTCCAACTATGATTTCTATGCGAGAATTTAGGGTAAGAGGATAATTATTTGACGAACTATCTAGATAGTTATTTAGAAAACCTTCATTAGTTACATCGCTATTTGTGAAGTGCATACCAGCTATGTGTAATCTAAACAGGATAGACCTTCGAATAAGTGACCTTAATTCCAAATTCACACAGAATAGGGGTAAGACAAAATTATCACAGATTCTAAGTCTATAACATCCCAATTACATATAGCCTCAGTGTATCTACTTAGCAACTATCAACTTAATAATGAAGATCCCGTTTGAGTTCTCAAGTATAAAGTAATTATAGTAACTGCAAGTACTCCTATAGTATTTTAGTTTTTATGTTATGTTCTATTGCTCTCATTGTGGTAGGTTTGGTAAGATTTTAGCATTGTTGCAACCACCCAATTAAACTTAGGCACATGCTAGTCAACCCTCGGATAATATAGGTGATCAGGCAACAACATCATCCATTGCATTAATAAAATAATTATTAAACAATTGTATTCTGTCAAATTTTGATAAACACTAAAGCATAAATCAAAATGAAAGATAAGTCTTGAACAAGCTCCATCTTCCTTTTTGTGACAACCCTATATTTTCCAAAAGCATTGTAAACACTCGAAAGCTAAAAACAACGAAATTAACCTCGAAAATAAAGTGTTCAAGTATCTAAGTTGGGATGCATCAAATATTAGATATCATGCCAAGGTTTCCAAAAACATAAAGAACGCTCAAAACCGGGTTATATTGATGAAAGTATAACCACTCGTATATTTACGACACGACGTTAAAACATTATTTGACGTAAAAAGTAAAATCTCAATAAAATGCATTTTAGCCTTAAGTATCTAAACAAAAGTCGTAGATCTCGTTGAAAGGTGAGCGTGCATAAAAAGATCGCCCAAATTGGACCTCGTATGAAGAAGTTACGAATTTTCAAAGTTTCGTAACAGTAGTAGAGGGCTAAAAACTCGGATTGAAGATCGAGTGTTATTTAGCTATCGCCACCTAAACGGAAGTTGAAGATCTCCTCAGTGGTAATAAAACGATAAAAAGACAAACGAAAACCGACGTTGAATAAAGAACCTTTGAATTTTAAACGAACTTTAGAAGGCCCGGCCTATTAAAAATATATCATTAAAAATAAAGTCAAAACTAGCCGACGGAGTCTAAATGAAAGTTGTAGAGCATAATCTCACCTACGCGTGGATATAAAGAACACGAAAAACGGAGCTCGTACGCGAAAGTTACGGAATTTAGAAGAGGACAGGCCGGATTACGCCCCGCGTTCTCTGGGAGTACGCCCCGCGTACTAGACCCAGAGTCGAGTCCCATCGGCCCGCCCAAGCTACGCTTAGCTAGCCAGGAGTCGTAAGCCATGATGCATTTTTACGCCCAGCGTAACGACGTACGCACTGCGTACGTGAGTACGCCCCGTGTACTCCAAAATTACGCCCCGCGTACTCAGTCTCCCAGCACTATAAATAGATGGCATCAGCTGCGAGTTTAGGCACACATTCTTAAATCTCCAGATACTCTCACACCCTTCCAAGCACCAGAGACCATTCCCTCACCTCGGTTTCCGCACTCGAGCCCCCGACGAAAGATTTACGCTGCAGAGATCCCCGCAGAGCCCGACGACGCAACCATCCGCGGTCGAAGTTCTGCTCAACCTTAGCCTCTCTCTTCAAACTTAACGAGTGAGTTCATACCCCTACTTTTCAATTCTTTTCACGTTTTAGGGGGGGAATACAAGTACATTACAAATCAAAGTATCATTTTTATAATATCGTTCTTATAGGGTTTTGATACAAAAATAACTTTATGTTTAAAGGGCTATTATATCACCAAGTTGTTATTACCAAATGGGAACATACTTTTGAGAAACTATAATGAGTGTAGTATTCAAGTGATTCATACATTTTACATATACATCTCGACAAATGAAATGCTTTCAAAAGAAGTAAAGTCTTTATTATCGTAAATCTGTTTATACCAAGTAATGTGAGACATTTAAACTTCAACGTACTCGTACGTATGCATTTCAAGTCCTGTATTATATACCATAATCTCTTGGAGAGAGAGCGTGATACTTGTGTATAGATCTATACGGGATTGACAATCCCGCACCTAAACTATTAGCTATAGTTAGACCAGCAGGTCTGGGGTGACAAATGTCATAACACTACAACACCTGAAGAAGGTTGTTACAGGCCGTCAGTGTCAATAGTATGGTTATAAAACTCACATAAAAGTATAAAAACAAGTTTGATTTACGAGATTCATATATGCATTTCAGTTTTCCATTTTATTGTTAACACAAATTTTATCACTATTATTCAAGCATGGAAAACACTAATGCACTCCAACACGGGAAACTTTTCAAATCATCTATAGAAAATATTGGATTTTCTGAAAACCTCGTTCATCGAGTTACTATAAAAATGGACATACTTTTCAATGCAAAACACTTATGAACTCACCAACTTAATTGTTGACACTTTTTCGAAACCACTTGTATTTCTCAGGGAATCAGTAATACAGGTAACTACCAGCTTTTGGAGAAGGGAACACTAAGGATGTTTTATTATTGAACATTTATCATCTCATTGTAATATTCTTTTGCTAATATGTATAACGCAACAACATACGTTTTCATTATATATGTGATAGTTGTGTTACTTTCTTTACAATATTCAATGGTTGTGATACTACGTGAAGTCATCCACCCCCGAATGTTTCCGCCTTTCTGGTTTGGGGGTGTGACACTTTCTCCTTGCATCGGTACCTGTTTATGATGACCTGAGGATACAAGTAATTTTGAAAGCGAGTATCAGCTTTAAAGCTGGTGAATTCATAAGTATATAAGTGTCATTGCCTTGTTTGTGAAAATCTGTTATGAAAGCCATGTAAACCTTTAAATGAAAATGTTGTGTTAAGTATGAAATCCCTAGAAAACCCTTATTTTCTATAAGTACGAAATGTAGTCTTCTACCAAGACCCGAATGTTCTGTACGTATGAAGTGTAGTCTTCTACCAAGACCCAAATGTTTTGTAAGTATGAAGTGTAGTCTTCTACCAAGACCCAAATGTTTTGTTATGACTATGTAAAATGATAGTTTTTCCTTTCTATTGACTAGTATCAAAGTACATAGTCTAACTCCTCGTTTATGTGAAAGATATCACAAAATAAAGTAAACAGGAAAAATATAATCATGTAAGTGTTAGCCGGAGGTACTGGTGCTAACAAGACGAATGTAAATGTTGACCCGAGGTACTAGGGCTAACATATTACATATAACCTAAAGATCATCCGAAGATTGTCCACTTGTCCTCTGTAGCAGCAGCAAGGCGGAGGAATGGTTAGTCCCTGTAAAGGTACTCCTAGTATAAGTATTAACCATAGGCATCCGTAGATGTTCATCAACCACTGGTGCTAATCAGATGGGTTTCGGAATGGTTAGTCCCGTCTAAATATCCCGAGGTACTGGGGATAGGGTCCCGTCTAAATATCCCGAGGTATTGGGGGATAGGGTCCTATTCTAGATATCCCAAGGTACTAGGGATAGGGAGGATAATTTACACAGAAGGTACAATTAAATTATCCTCGCAATTTGTGATACAAATATTCAAATAAGTATACATAGGTAAAGGTATCTACGTAAAGGTACTCATGTAATGTGTTCACGTATCATGTAAGCATATGTAAAGGTACTCAAGTATCAGGTAAGGTACTAGTATAGACTCATGAATGAACTGACTCTCGTGTGACTCCTTGTAATAGAAGTAATGTTTGATATCTTCAAATTATCCCTATGATAATCTACTGTAATATAACTAGTTCACCATGTAAGTTCACCCACTCTTACTACTCAAGGGTATGGGAAACTAAAGGAAATATGCAAACTATAACATCAATACATATATAAGAATATAAGTGTATATGCATAGTTTAGTTCAAGAATGAAAAATGGTTTTTGTAAGACATCTTATGGGTTTTGAACAATAATTAACAATGACTTGATGTCATTTTAATAAACATTTCAGAGGTAAAACATTTGGTAACAATGTGTTTTTAAGATGTAAAATCATTTCATGCATCACATTTTGTAGCATGTGAAATCTGTTAAATGACAAACACAGTTATAAAATACATATCAATGATTCAATAACATGTTTGTTTCTACTTGTATCCCCCCCCCCCCATTAAAGCATTTAAAATCATTTAAAATATTGATTAGGGGTATGAACTCACTTGATTGAAGTGGTTGATTTGAAATAGTCTAGAGAAGAATCGAGCAGAACTTTGACAGGAAGAGTTGAAAGCGGGGGAAAATCTCAGGATTCTCGGGAATCTCGGGAATCTCGGGAATACAAAACCTTCCTTCGGGACTTGAAGGTGAAATCCGGGGCTTCGGGAGCTTAACCGCAGAGTTTCAGCACGAGAGATGGAAGAATGGAGCACCTAAACCCGACACCCCAAGAGTTCTATTTATAGGGGCATTTCTGGTGTGCCACGTCGTGGCTAAGGTTGGCCACATTGTGGGGAGCAAGCCTTATCCCCTTCCATTGATTGGACACCCTCAGTCACTTGCTGGGTCGCGGCCAAGCTGTGCCACGTCGTGGGGGCCTGACAGCCTCGGATTTTGGACCCCGAACTTGTAAAATCCGTAACTTTTGCATACGAGCTCCGTTTTCGACGTTCTTGATATGCACGCGTAGCTGAAAATGTTATCTACAACTCTCATTTAGACTTCATCGGCAAATTTTGATTTATTTTTAATTATTTATTTTTAACAGGCTGGGACACGAAAAGTCCGTTAAAACTCCATAACTTCTTCATCCGGTGTCCGTTTTCGTCAGACTTTTCGCCGTTGCGCTACTAATGTTGAGACCTTAGATTCTCATTTAGGTTGTTTTGGTCAAAAGTATCCCGAGCTCTATTTTGAGTTTTTAGCTGTCTACTGCTATACCCAGATCTTGGAAAAATCATAACTTTCTCATACGAAGTCAGATTTGGACGTTCTTTTTATGTACGCTCACGGTTTGAGGTTATCTATAACTTTCATTTAGATACTTAAGGCTAAAAACTATTGTATTGAAACTTTGCGTTTTTCGTTTAATCGGTGTTGCCGGTTTTGCCGAGAATCTTCGGTTGGTCATAACTTCTTCGTTATAACTCGGATTTTAGGGTTCTTTATATGTACGAAAACCTTGATACGATTCCTACGACTTTATTTTACCCATATAAGATTTTAGGAAAGTTATATTATGACCTAAATTTGATTGGTTTTACATTACATTGTCTCAAAATATCGGGTTGTCACAATCTAGCCCATGGTTTCAGGGGGAACCCCTTTTGACTGGTTCCAGTTCTTCAAGTTCCTTCACATCTACTCCATCTGTTGAATTCAAGCATGCAACATTTGAGGGGAACCACCTGTTTCAGGTAGTTCTAGATGCTTTCAAGATGACATTTTTGAAGGAACATTCACTTCTGACTACCCACCTCATCCAAGAGAACAACAGGAGATAGTTTTCACTCCTCAAAAGCTTAAGGAAACTCATGGCACAAAATGGAAAAAGGATCATCCAGCCGAACAAATCGTAGGTGATCTAGATTCAGGAGTAGTGACTCGTTCAGGAACCAAGTATGAGTGTGTATACGCATGCTTTCTATCCATGATAGAGCCCAAAGGAATCAAAGAGGCTCTACAATATGCAGATTGGGTAAAAGCAATGCAAGAAGAGTTAGCTGAATTTTAATGCAACAATGTGTGGTACTTAGTGCCAACACCAGAACGAGTATCATTTGTTGGTTCAAGATGGATCTATAGAAACAAGAATGATGAAGATGGAGTCATCATTAGGAACAAAGCCAGAATGGTTGTCAAAGGCTACTCATAACAAGAAGGCATAGATTATGATGAAGCCTTTGCACCTGTTTCAAGAATAGAAGTCATTAGGATTTTCTTGGCATTTACTGCACACAAGAACTTTAAGGTTTACCAAATGGATGTGCAGTGTAAATTCTTGAATGGAGAAATCGATAGGGATGTCTATGTTCAACAACCTCCTAGATTCGAAGATCTAAAGTTCCCTAACCATTGTTATAAGCCTCAAAAGGTTGTCTATGGATTGAAGCAAGCTCCAATAGCATGGTATGGAACATTATATAAATTCTTGGAAGATTCAAAATTTCAAAGAGGTCCTATTGATCCCACTCTCTTTAGAAAAATTCACAACAACCATCTGATCGTTGTGCAAATCTACATCGAGGACATCATATTCGGTTCAACGAGCAAGGACCTTAGTGATGATTTTGCTGAGTTGATGAAAAGCAAATTTAGAATAAGTATGATGGGTGACCTCAACTACTTCCTAGGTCTACAAGTTTGTCAATCTCCTAAGAAAATCTTCATTGGTCAAGGGAAGTACATCAAAAACATGTTGAAGAGATACTCCATGGAAAATGTATCAGCTGCAAAGACACCAATGTATACATCTTACAAGCTCGATTCAGACCTTGATGGGAAATCTGTTGATCATAAGCACTATTGAGGAATGATTGGCTCACTTCTGTACCTTACCGCTAGTCGATCACACATCATGTTTTCAACTTGTCTGTGTGCACGATTTCAAGCCAATCTAGAGGAATCACACCTCATGGCAGTCAAAAGAATTTTCAAATATCTGAAAGGAACTGCTTTGTTGGTTCTATTCTATCCTAATAAAGGAAACTTCTATCTCCAAGCCTTTACTGACTCAAATTATGGAGGATGCAAGCTCGACTGAAAGAGCACTTCTGGTAGCTGTCAATTCTTAGGAGGCAAATTGGTAAGCTGGACTTTAAAGAAACAAACATGTGTTTCAACTTCTAGTGCTTAAGCTAAATATGTTGTTGCCACCAGTTTTTGTTCTCAAGTGCTCTGGATGCAAAAATAGCTGAGAGATTATAGATTTAAAATGCAACATATCTCCATTTATTGTGACTCTAAGAGTGCAATTTCAATCTCTCACAATCTAGTTAACCACTCAATGACCAAGCACATTGATATTAGGTATGACTTCCTAAAAGATAATATTCAGAAAGGTCACATTGAACTTCATTTTGTTCCTACAGATGAAGAGATTGGATGAATCCAAGTTCTTACACTTTCTAGTACGACTTGGCATGTTTAATCCAAATTCTCTAGGCATTTGAAGTTTTATTTTACAAAAGGTTTTACAAAGAAAACTCCAAAAATATTTTATTTTTTCTTTATTTTTTTTCAAAAAAGAAAACTCCAAAAAAACGTTATATTTGCTTTATATTCTTAAAAATATCTTATTTTTTTTTATTTTTTTTTACAAAAGAAAACTTCAAAAGGTTTTTTTTTTTTAGCTTTTGTCCTTACTTTAAACAAAAAGAATACCAAAAAGATTTTATTTTTACTTTTGTTAGAAAATGCAAGTTGTTATAACAACTATGCAAATGAAGAAGGATAGTTGCTCCACACTTTAATGAATTTTCAAAATACTAACTTTTGTGGTTCTTCAGTTTGCTTCAGTACACAACTAATATTGGTCCTTTAGTGACCATTAACAAGCTTCATTGTTATACTCTACTTAGATTTATAACACACATCAGGTATTAATGTTATGTGGGATAATTTGAAGTGAACTCTAAGGTTTAGTTAAGCCAATGTGTTATAGTATATTTGTGGTTTCCCTGTTCTAGTGAACTCATGAGACAAAAACGCGAACTTGTGTTGTTTGAGGGAAGAAAAAAGTTTTGCTTTGTGAATATCTATACCTAATAAAAAGCTTCTTCGTTAAACCAAAGAAAGTCAAGTTCCAAGTTTATTTGTTTTATTTCAGTACTTTGAGTCAAGTTATATATTCAATAAGTTATAGTTCAGGAGTAGAGTCAATTTGTGACCTTTGGGACTCGATGAGTATTCCCCCCCGGGGATATTTATACCTATCCACGTAATTATAAAAAGCTTTGATGGATGGAAAGAAATACTGTTTAAAAGGGTTTCATAGAAATTCATGGACTCCATTAGTGACCTAAGCGATTTCGAGCACTCCAATGAATTTCTTAGAATGTCACGAACTAAAGTACAAATAGAAATAAAGCTAGAAATTATTTGCTTGTGTACTTTGTCAAAGTTAGAGTTATAAGAAAAGATTAAAAAAAAATAAAAAAGGAGTTCTAAAAAAATATAAAGATGTGTACTTATATCCTTAGGTCAATTATTATGTATAGTATTTTTTTTAAGTCGTGTCACTTGGAATTTAGCAATACCTTTTGAAATGAAAGGGGTAAATAAAAGGGTATAGGTGCTAGGAATGCCAAAAATGAATGTTGTTCAAAATAAGTGGGGAACGTTTATGATGATTGTCAGTATTTAGGGTTTGCGAAGTAACTACACCTTAGACACAAATATATGCATTGCGGTGAGACATAATTGGTAAGTACAAATCGGGTTATTTTGTGTGATGTTAATAAGTTCAAAAGTAATAATCATAAATGGAATTCTTTACAATGCGAAGTGAAGGATCACACACATAATTTAGTTGCTTGATAAATTTGTAAGTGACAGCAAGATAATCCATAATGCTTCTAAATCAATCATCCTTCTAAGTTTTAATGTTTCCTTAAGATCATTTCTTCCACATGTACACACTTCACCATATTTTTCTATTTCCTTCTTAGGTTCTCTATCCACATGCACACACATCACCCTTAAAAATATATTATTTAGTGTTTGCATTTTCATACCTTCCGTTTAACTCATGCCATTGAATCTTGGTAAAGAAGCTAAGTTAGATAAAGAATATCACTTAATTGACCATGTAACATCCTTACCTAAGTGGAATATCTTGTTGCATTAGTGTCTAAGTCCATAACTATTTTGGTATGTACTTGACCCGATTATGTATGGTCCTTTTGGGTTGCCTTCACCAAAGCAACTTGATAGGATGAATTATGGAGAGAGAGGATTAATTATGATTTATTAATATATTATGAGAATAATATATTAAAGGAGAAATCATATTGTTTAATTAATATTAATTAATAATTAATAAGATTTAATTTTGTGGCTAAAAGAGATTAATTAAATAAAGGGGACTAGAACTGTCAATTGTGTGATAGTTGAATATTGAGCTAATGGACTCCATAGAGGATGGAGTGGACGAATTCTATGGAGAAACCCATTAGAAATCGTCCAAGGCCTCTAAGGAGGGAGTCAATGGGTTGCTTAGGGCCTAAGCAATCAAATTAGGGTTTCCTTGTTAGATATCCCTAATAGCCTCGCTATTTAAGGATCCCTAGAGCACCAAAGACATAATGAAGAGTTTCCTTAGGGTTTCTACATGTTTTTGGGTGCCTCATCTCTTATTATTCTTCATCCTCTTGCTCTTGGTGTTTGTGAGCCATTAGAGGAGTGACACTTGTGACTCTAAGCTTTTTAAAGCCATTACAAAGGAGGATTTGAGATTGTTATTGCTACATAACAATCAAGGTAAGATCTAAAACCCCATTCTTATGTTAATATGATTAATTGTATGCTAGATATAGGGTTTATAGCTTTGGATATTCAATTGCATGTTTATTAGACAAAATAGATCCAAAAGCTAATAGGGTTTGCATGTACACCATAGGAATGATGTTTTGCTCATAACCCATCAGTGGTATCAGAGCCAGGGCTGTTTATTTAATATATTTGATGCTATTATGGATTATCCTTACTTAAAATTCGAAATTTAGGGTTTCTGGGGGCTGAACTCGCCGAGTCCATGCCTGACTCGACGAGTCAGCTGGTCAGAAAGAGGGAAAATCGGGATTTTGTGCTATTTTGGCTTAGGATTATTACCAAAAATGTTTTTGATGAATAAAATCTGATTTGTATTGATTTTGGGTGAATATCCTTACCAAAATAGAAGATAATTACCAATTAATCAAATATTTGTTACCTTATATGATTAGATTTATTTATTCGAATTATTTGGTGAATTATCTTGCAAGAATTTGGACTAGGTCAAATTAGATAACCACCAATTAATTGTTAATTGCCTTATTTGAATTTTGTGATCTAGAATATTCTTAACAAAGTTTGGAAAAGTTTCAAATTAATCCCTTTAGGTTTTATAGTTTAAATTTAAACTTAAAAGTTTTGTTTTTGAAATTTAAATAAGTTAAACCCTAATGTTTTGAAATGT
The DNA here is from genome assembly GCF_002870075.4 of Lactuca sativa. Lineage (NCBI taxonomy): Eukaryota > Viridiplantae > Streptophyta > Magnoliopsida > Asterales > Asteraceae > Lactuca > Lactuca sativa. Next base: position 114,108,221 of record NC_056628.2, read on the forward strand.
TTCAAAACTTGCCCTCAAGTTTTGGAATTTAAAAGTTGATTAAAAGTTTAATTTAGAAATGTTAAATTGTAAAACCCTAGTATTGTTTCGAAAAGTTCAAATCACACCCTTATGGTTTTGTTAATTAATTAAGGTGTATAATTAAAAGCGATTTAATAAATCCATAAAGTTTCGGTTTACATTTAATTAAATTAAAAGTATAATTTACTAAATTAGAACACCTAGTATTTTAAAAGTGTAAGATACACCCTATACTATATATATGTAACATTAAAAGTCTAATATTATATATATGAGTAAACAGTCAGTCTTAGCGTTAGTAGGCCTCATTCACGAAGCTAGTCTATAAGGGGTGTTTAAGGAAAATGCCTATAAAATGGCGATTGAATGGGTATCCACTCTTACCCACCGTACTCTTGACTAGTGGAGGGTCGTTAGCCGAATGGGTAGGATAGGACAGAAACCTTCCATTATAAGTATAATGAAGTACAAAAGTAACTAAATGCTTTTACAAAATTTCCAATCTTAGTTACTTTAGGCAAAAGTGGATTGATGCAATTCCATGAAATTACACTTTGTGCCCTTGCGAAGACATTAGTGGAGTGTGTGTGGTTAACCGGCACACTAAATGGTTCTAAGCATAGGTAGAAAAGGGTGACTCAATGTTTGTCATAGTTCGGTGGAGCATGTGTGGTTAACTGGCACATCGAATAGGTGATTGTAACATTGAGGGCACAATGTAAGTTTGCATGGTTATTCACACCGTGTTTTGTGATCCTCGGCATCCCAGTCACAAATCGAGGGGCATATCGAGATTTAAACATGCCATTGAAAAGTTCAATGAATCTTAAAAGATCTAGGAATTTTCAATAGATTTAAAACTTAAATTTCTTTTTCGTTTTTCATGGTGGAAATTAGTGAATCGTCATTCACTTACCTTCAAATCTTCTACAATTTGGGTCATGGCATCCCTCTCCCAAGTTGTAGAGTATTGTGTTGGGTCCTAGCCTTAATATCTCACTTGGGTGATTTATTAAGGACTCAATCAATCAACTAACTTGAATTTTTCTCCCGTTTTGTAGATGTCAAAGTATGACAACTATGGTCTTCCCAAATCCCGTGGAACAAGCTTTTCACATGAAGATGATATTCCACGATTCGATCGAGGAACACGAGATCATGCTTCACTTCCTCCACCTCCTCCTATTGTTCTCCTTAACCAACAAGTTCAAAAGATTGAAAAGTTCAAACTCACTCAAGCCATTTTGGCAAGTAAACATGAAGAAGGAAAGTCAGTGTGTGCACATGTCCTAGAGATGAAGTCACACATTGATAGGTTAAGAATGTTGGGATCTGTTGTTTGTGAGGAGCTGGCTGTTGACTAGGTTCTTTAGTCACTTCCTGAATCATATAGTGAGCTCGTAAGAGAGTACTATATGATGGACCGCGACATAACCCTCATCGATCTCACCTATATGCTTATTGTTGCTGAATCAGCAATGATTTGGCGCACTGGAAAAGCAAAGTTGATTGGTGGATCTGCCTTCCAGACCTATATGGATATAGTCAATGGCAACGAAAGGCATGCCATGATCGAAAAGTTTGATCATAAGAGAAAGGCAAAGTCAGAAGTAGTTCCGTGTGCTGTTCCAAAAGAGTCAATTTGCTTTTATTGCCAAGAGAAGGGGCATTAGAGACTAAGCTTCCCTATTTACCTAAAAGATCTAAGAGATGGGAGAGTCAAAACGTATGGCTCTACTTTAGGTAAAATCCGTTAACTAACTCTTTTGAGTTCCTATTCTAGATTATTAATACATGATGTGATAAGATTACATTTGATGTGTTGTGAAAGGAAGCTTAAGGGAAGAAGTGAGCTGAATCTAATCGTGAAGAAATGGATTTCGTTCGCGTTGCTTGAAGATTAGATTTTTTAGCTACTACTTGGAGTTAGAACATATTGCGAAGAAATATGTATTAACATAGTTTTTCAATTGAATTGCATTGGACAAATTTTTCCGCAATAAAATAAATTTTTATTTTATATTATTTATTTATCCTTGCAATGGCATGTATGAAAAACTGATGATTGACGGTTTCTACTATTAGCAATAATGGATTTGATTCTTAATTATGTTATTTGTGGAAATGACAAGAATTTACCAAATAGGGAGAGTTTTTCATCGCCCAAGTTACAAGTGGATATAAACTTGGAATCATGCAACGAGTATTGTATGACGAATGAAAACTTCCATGTTTTGGAATTTAGACTAATTCGTTTACAAAGTGTCAAGTGAAGGACTAGGAGATCGAGTACTTATGAGATTAAGTGTAATTCTCAGTTGATTGAAAGAGTTTCAATAAATAGCAGAACGAATAAAGAAGAATCAAGTAGGCAGAAAGATAAAAGTTTCACTATTCTAAGAAGAAGGGAGAGTACCTTTTATTATGTTTTATGATAGGTCTTAATGATTAAGAACCATATCTCAATTGATCCTCTAAAATGAGTTTAGTGCAATTGTATGTCTGAGAAGAGGAATCAAGAATTGAAGAAATGGTTAAATCAAGAAGTCAATCATACTTCGTTCCAAAAACAAGTCTTAGAGTTAAGATTGTGAATTGAGTGACAAGTATTAAGAAGGTTTATAACATTCATCAAATGTGGAATTTGAAAAGGTTTTCTTATTCTTGTACATTTGAAATTAGAAAGTTGTGATGTCTTGGATAAGACAAAGACCAATTAGGACCAATTATGTGAAGTGTTTTGATAAGAACTACACTAACTCTTGAGTATTTGTTTTGTCAAGGAATGTTTCTTGACAAGAGAATCTTATATGTCAAGGAGTCAGTGGGAGTCTCAAGGGTCTTGAAAGGTTTCAAGAACAAATCAAGAATAAACTTTATCGATCATCACTAGCACATGACTTGAGGTTTACAACCTATTGTGTTGACACTATTTTGTTTCTGTGCCATTCCAATTAAGTTAATTATGCATGTGAGTTCTATGAGTTCTCATTTGAACGCGTAAAAGGCAAGCACCTTGATCAATGAAAAGTACATTGATAGGAAAGGGTGAGCTTCTTAACTACTTGGAAGACATGGTGGGCACTCGTGTTACCATAAGGCAAGAAATCAAGATTGAGAAAGTTCAGTTCATATAAGTTTGGATTTGTCGCAAACTTTGGTTTTGGCAAATTCACATAGATAGGAACACATACACCATTAAAATCTAAGTGTCACAAGATTCCCTCCTTCATGAAAATGACTGTGAGGAAATGCTTTCACTAAGAGAGATTTTAAGAAGATAGTGATTATGAAAATTGTATTCTCGAATTCGATTATGGTAACGGTATCCCTTTCCATAATTCGAATTGTGAGATTTGGCAATTAGTCTGAATTGTTTAGACACACATATGAGCTATCTAAGGCAAAGGTGTATAAGTTTAAAAAGCTTAGATAAAGGATTATCAAAGCATTAGGTATTATAAATATGAACTTCAGAAATTCAATAAGTATTCTTTTCTGCAAGTTCAGTTGTTTTCTAAAACATGTCAAAGCTAGTGGGAGCATAAGTGTTATGCTTATATGATAATAATCATCATGATAGTGGGAGCATAAATGTTGTGCTTGTATGACTATTAAGGCAAGTATTGCAAGTTAGCAATATTAATTATAGAAAACAAGAGTTATACTTTGCAAAGTCGTAAGGATTGAATAGTTGTTTTGCTATAATTAAGGGAGAGAATATTATGCTTCATTTCAAATCTAAAGGATTAGGTTGTGGAATGTTAATAAATTTAGTCAAGGATACATAGTGTGTTCTCAAATTTCGATTATGATTATGGAATCCCTCTTCATAGTTCGAATTGTGAGAACGTTGCACATAAAATAATATGGCAGAAGATTGATAAAGTATCAGATCTTTATCTAAGACATTATGCATCGTGTCCCATACGCTTCAGGTATTGGATTGATTGTCAGTGCTATTATATTTGACCATTCTAAAATTTTCCAAATGTCTAGCGCATTTAGAGGGAAATAGGACTAGAATCAGTTTTGACTAAAATAATTAAACAACTATCAAAGGACGATCCAATGCTCGCCAAGGATTGGTCGCTTGTGAGTAGTTGGGAGTATGGTATTGGATGGATCATATCGACATCATTATGAATAGATAAGATTCTATTAAGAATGAGTTGTTATTTGGCAAGTATGGAAATGTTTCCATATTAGGAGTTAGATATTGAGAATCTATGTCTAGATTAGAAACTTTTATGCAAGAAGCATGTTTCAAAGGAATGTACTTTTAGTGAGAGACATCATATCTATAGAATTGTTTCTAATAGAGATTAGCCAAGTCTTGATGATTTTGAGCTATGACTTTATGAAAGAATCATTGCATAAAATGTTAGAATCTAGCATAAGTAACAAGAATTTGATATTCTTATACTTATGATAAGGATTGTGAGATGTGAAATGAGTATGATTAGAAGTGTGTTCATTTGATCTATTTCACAAAGTAAGGACCGTAGGTAAACATTGTGTGCATGCTGAGAGCATGGGACAAGTGTAGTAATAATTCAAGTAAGAAGTTGATTACCCAAAACAACAAATAATGAGTAATCAATATGGTCATTAAATAAAATGTTTTATTTATACCCAGAGTTTGGGGCCATATGGGATTAGTATTATTCTTGTGTTTCACTTTGCATGTTTTGACTTCCTGAATAATTAAATTGGTTCAGAACAATCAAATTATTCGAACGGACCACAGTCGTTCATATGTTGGAAGTAGGTATGAATGAAGACTGTCGTGAATTGGTGTGTGGATTGTCTAAAGTGTATTAGACATAATCAAATGTTTGTTGCAACACTCATGAGTGTTTATGAATATGATTTGAGCATTGGATTAAACCCACGCTCACTTGGATCACTTCATGGATTTTATCACGAGTGATTGGTGAGACGATATTATCTTATATTCTTGAAACCGAGATGTGTGAGTTGTATCTTGCGAGTCGGTTACACATTCATAATATGTAAACGCACCAGTAACTTGGTGTCATAAAACATATTGTTGTGTGTGATTCGGTGAGTGAGTGCAAGCAAGCATTGAATCAAAGTTTATCCATTCCTTTTATCCAAAGTGGGATGAAAGCGATATCTGTGGGCCACTCGATGATTTGGTGATGACACATAAGTGCTTGGCCAAGCCGGGACTAATTTGATGTGTTCAATTGTAGTCTGTTGGCAGTCGTCATAAATCGGAAATCGGGAAACAGTATAGAGAGAATGATTGAAATCCATGTCTCAAGTCTATACAATATCTAGAATGGAGGAATATATGATCCCTTATCTAAAGGACATGCTTCTGATAGGATCAGAGTTGACAATGGTTTTTGAAAGCTACAATTGCAGATCAGGATCTGAAGTCATACACAGAATAGTTGTTAGACTTATCCAAGTGGGAGACTCATGGATTAGTGTCTAAGTCCATAACTATTTTGGTATGTATTTGACCCGATTGTGCATGGTCCTTTTGGGTTGCCTTCACCAAAGCAACTTGATAGGATGAATTATGGAGAGAGAGGATTAATTATGATTTATTAATATATTATGAGAAATCATATTATTAAAGGAGAAATCATATTGTTCAACTAATATTAGTCAATAATTAATAAGATTTAATTTTGTGGCTAAAAGAGACTAATTAAATAAAGGGGACTAGAACTCTCAATTGTGTGATAGTTGAATATTGAGCTAATGGACTCCATAGAGGATGGAGTGGACGAACTCTATGGGGAAACCCATTAGAAATCGTCCAAGGCCTCTAAGGAGGGAGTCCATGGGTTGCTTAGGGCCTAAGCAATCAAATTAGGGTTTCCTTGTTAGATAACCCTAATAGCCTCACTATTTAAGGATCCCTAGAGCACCAAAAACGTGGTGAAGAGTTTCCTTAGGGTTTCTATATGTTTTTGGGTGCCTCCTCTCTTATCATTCTTCATCCTCTTGCTCTTGGTGTTTGTGAGCCATTAGAGGAGTGACACTTGTGACTCTAAGCTTTCTAAAGCCATTACAAAGAAGGATTTGAGATTGTTATTGCTACATAAAAATCAAGGTAAGATCTAAAACCCATTTCTTATGTTAATATGATTAATTGTATGCTAGACCTAGGGTATATAGCTTTGGATATTCAATTGCATGTTCATTAGAAAAACTTGATCCAAAATCTAATAGGGTTTGCATGTACACCATAGGAATGATGTTTTGCTCATAACCCATCATATCTGAAAGAACAAAGTTTGTGGTTTGATCTAGGCATCATTTTGTATAGTTAGTTGTTTCATTTTGCAGTGTTTTGTTTGTAGTCATGTAATGTGTGCTGCCACACATGTGTGTGTGCGGCCGCACACTGGGTGTTCGGCCGCACACATGTGCTTGGCTTCACACACTTGTGCTGGTAGGAGGTGTACTATTTATAGCAACTGAGGTGTGTCAGTCTGTACTTTTTGCTAGAAATCAGTGACGTATGTGTGTGTTTTCCCAAGGTGTACCTGACATTTATATGATATAAATGTGTGCATGCTTGATTCAATTTCTTCTTCTTCTCAATCTAAATCTAATAGCAATTAACTTCATTGATTACTAAATTGGATCCTTAATTTTGGGGACTTACAATTGGTATCAGAGCCAATTTGGTATCAATTGAAGTTGCTTTTTGAGTGTTTGCTGCCAACTGTTGTTGGTTTGCTGCCAACTGTTGAAGGTTTGCTGCTGACTTTCAAGGTTTGCTGTTAAGGTACGTGTGTGTTGTTGAAGGAGTTTGCGGTTGAAGGTGTGTGCGGTTGAAGGTGTGTGCGGTTGAAGTTGTGTGCGGTTAAAGTGATTGCCGGTTTAGTGTGTGGTTAGATTTGTGTGTGCAGCTCAATTCAGTGTGCGGCTGGATAAGTGTGTGCGGTTAAGGAGTGTGTGTTTAAGAGTTTTAGTGTGCAGTTTAAAATTACTAAAATGGAATCTCAAAACTTGACTGTTCATCAAGATTTGGATGCAATAATGGGAACAACTACTCGTATTCCTAGATTGCTATCAGCTGAAGGATTTCCTGAATGGAAATATTGAATTGAAAAATACATCAAAATGAAGGATTTCAAAATTTGGAGAAGCATTTTGAGAGGACCGATTCGGATTACTTCTACTTTATAAGATGGAACGGTAATTGACAAACAAGTTGAAAACTACACTGATGATGATTTTGAACGAGTTGAAGAACAAGAAAGGGCTCTTGCCACAGTGACTATGGCATTGTCTCCGGAAATAGCACAAGGATTTCGTGAGTATACATCAGCAAAAGCATTATGGGAAGCACTCATAGAAGTTTATGAAGGAAATGAAGACATGAAGCAAAGTCGACAAGACATGCTCCGACAAAAATTCAACTTGTTTAACTACGTATTGGGAGAAACATTGGAAAATCAATTGCAAAGATTTATCACACTAACCACTGAAATGAGCTCCGCAGGAGTGATGGTTACTAGATCTGAAATCAACAAGAAGTTACTAAATTCTCTTCCAAAATCATGGGACATGAATGTCTCGGCGATTAAAAAGACAAAAGATCTGAATCGTTTAAGCCTGTCTGAAACAATGGCAATCATCAAAGCTTGCGATCTTGATGATAAACAAAGAGAAATCAATCATATCAATTCATACTGTACAGCCAATCTTGGAATTCAAAATAACAACACCGCTTTTTCAAGCTTCACCACTCTTCAAAATACTCAAATCCAGGTACCTCAAGTTCAACCTCATACAGTCCGTCAAAACATACCATACATCATACCTAACATGCAACAAACTCAAATCCCTTAAACCATATCTCAAGCTGGTTCTAGTGTTAGTCCTTCCACAGATGTTTTAATTCAATCTCATGGAATTGGTTCCCAAAGCTCATTTGCAAAAGAAAAGGAGGAAAATACGGCTTTAGCTACTGGGTTGGTGAACTGCTACAATGCCTTTGTTGCTGGAGAGCTCTCTCCACAACTTTTATTCACGGATCTTGATCAAATTCATCCTGAAGATGTGGAAGAGATGGATATTACTTGGCAAATGGGAATGGCAGTATTCAGGGCTAAACAATTCTCAAAAAAGACTGTAAAGAACAACTAGGATGTAAATTCAGACAAAAAGATGGGTTTTAGCAAAGGAAAGTTACGTTGTTGTAACTGTCATGAACCAGGACACTTTGCGAGGGAATGTCCAAAACCAAATCAGCGAGAAAACACCGAAAGAACCATGGTGCCAGTAACATACGTTCACAGCAACAACAGAGGATCATCTTCAAACAATCAATCTACAAACATGGCAATGGTAGCTCAATCGTTCAACTGGGAAGATCAAGTTCAGACCCGAAACATTTCAGAACCTGAAAAGGCAAATTTTGCTCAAGTCAAGGATGCAAGTAAAAAAATGGAAGCAGATCCAGAGGAGGAGATGATGAATTTGCAGTTTGCATTCATGGTTCAGACCACTCCTGAACCAGTCAAATCTGAGGTTAGTGAATACGGTTGTTCTCAATCTTGTATTAAAATTGTTAAGTTTTTGAGAGATCAAATTGAAATAATCAAGAGAGAGAACGAGGACTTGAAATATGAGGGATATACTCTTAGAAAAAATCAAAAGCCCTTAAAAACTCAATTAGAAAATAAAACAAAATATTTTAAGAAATTGCAAGAGGATTACAGCAACAAATGCGAGAACTATGATTATCTCAAAAGAAAACTTGCTGCTGTAACCATGGAACTGGACACATTGAAAAATTGTTTTGAAAAAGCTGAATTTAATTTCAAAAAATACGATGGGTCAAGTGAAAAGATTGCAAAATTAATCGAAGGTCAATCACACTCGAGAGATATCACTCATGGTAATCAAATAAATGTTGGATTAGGTTATGAGAGTGTCCCTCCTCCCTTCAATCACAATTATACTGCTATTCCCCAGTCTCAAGAAGAAATTGACAAAGAACCTTGCATGGTGTACGGAAAGTCAGCTTCTGAGCAGGAAATACAGTCTAGTTATGAGACTTTGCATACTAATGTTTTTACTTCAAGTGCAGATATATCAATAGTCCAGGGGGAGCATGCTGCTGAAACTTTTGAGCCAAATAATGTTGTGATTGAGTCTGGTGTTAATTACAGTCATGAGTCTGTTTCAAAATCAAACACAAATGTTTTTGTGTCGGGTGGTATTTTATTTCAGTCTGAAAATGATTCTAATAGTGTTGTTTCTGATCAAACTGCTAAATCTGATTTACATGTCTCTGCATCTAACACATCTGTTACTAAATTCTATGATGGATCTTGCAAGTGTAATTGTGTTAGAAATGGAAAAGCAAAAAACAACACTGACAACAGCAGTGCCAAAGCTTCTGATAACAAACAAATTTGTTTTAACTGTGGCACTGCTGGACACATTGCAAGAAACTGCATGAACCGGATGTTTGTATCTCATACAACAAAAAGAGGGGAGAATGAATTTCGGGGACGATCTTTGACTAGAAAAATTCCCAAAACTCATTCTAGAAATGGAGATTTGAATACAACATTAAACAAAAAATTCAAAAGATTTCAAAAGATTAAACAGGTTTTTTTGCAAAAACAACAGAAGTTTTCCAAAGTCAACTCAGGCCAAGCCTAAGTCGAATTTGTCAAAGAGCAGGACAGGATCTTCTAACTCTTCAAATAAGAGATCCACCGGTTCAAAGCAAACTCACAAATTTTTGAAACCTAACTTTCAATGGATTCCAAAATCTTTCTCAGATCAATCTCCATTACTCTCCAATTGAAAAGCAAAGAAAGAATCAAATGAAAAACTTGCAAAAGGAAAGAGTCAACCCAGGATTGTGATGACATGGGTTCCCAAAACTAAATAATTCCATTCATCGTGCAGCGACAGTTGCGGAGGAATGTCGCGAGACCTTGGTATGCCGACAGCGGCTGCTCCCGGCACATGATTGGAGACATATCCCAATTGCACGACATTCAAACTTTTAATGGGGGATATGTTTCTTTTGCGGGCGGAGAGGGTGGAAAAATTACTCAAAGAGGAACTGTGTCCAATGGAGTGTTGAATTTTGAGAATGTTAACTTTGCTCCAGAACTGAAGCACAGCTTGCTGAGTGTATCCCAGATATGCGACAAGGGCTACTCTACTCATTTCACAGATAAGGAATGTCTGATCTTAAAACCTGGCATTATTATCCCTGACGATTGGATTCTTGTAAGATCTAAACGGGATGGAAATGCCTACATTATAGACATGAATAGCAATTTCCCTGATGATGTCACGTGTCTCTTCTCCAAATCTTCTGAACAAAATGCGATGTTGTGGCATCATCGTCTCGGTCATGCGAATGCAAAGAACCTGAATCGGCTTGCGAAGAACAAATTGGTTCGTGGGCTACCCATCAAAGATTTCATTACTTTTGAGAAATGTGTTTCGTGTGCCTAGGGAAAACATCATCGAAAACCACACTTTCCAAAGCAGATAAACTCCATAAGTCATGTGCTCGAGTTATTGCATATGGATTTATTTGGTCCGGTTAATGTTTTGAGCATCAATCGAAACTCTTTCTGCCTCGTTGTAATAGATGATTACTCTCGTTTCACTTGGGTTTTCTTTTTGTCTAACAAAGCTGAAATTCCTAACCTTATCAAAAGATTCATTGTGATGATCGAAAATCAGACTAACAATCAAGTGAAAGCGTTGCGTACTGATAATGGAACAGAGTTCAAGAACGTTGTTCTTGATCATTTTTGTGCTGAGAAAGGGATTGTGCGTCAATTTAGCTCTGTTCGAACACCTCAACAAAACAGGGTTGTTGAACGTCGGAATCGAACTCTAAAAGATGCTGCAAGGACGATGCTCTGTGATTCCAAGCTTCCTGTATTCTTCTGGGCAGAGGCGATTAACACGGCGTGTTATGTTCAAAATCGTATGCTAATCAACAAAGCCAGAATGAAGACACCGTATGAGATTTTATTTGGACACAAGCCATCTGTCAGTTATTTCTGAGTATTTGGCTGCTCTTGCACCCTTCTCCACTTGGAATCCAATCCCAAATTCAATGCCAAAGCCGATGACTGTTACTTTGTTGGATATGCTGCTCGAACTGCGTACATGGTTTACAATAAGAAGACTAAACAAATTGTAGAATCATTTGATGTTCGTTGGCTTGAGGAAAATGAGACAGATGCTAGAGTGGGTCCTGACTGGTTGTTTGACTACACATCTCTTTTCAAATCATTCAATGTGTCTTCAGATAATCAAGAAGGATCTACTTCCAATTCGAAGATTCCTAGTGAAGACGAAGAATATGAAGTTGTTTGTCGACCTCCATTGATTTCCACTAATCCTCCCTCGGTACCCCCTACTCATTTTGAATCTTCTGAATCTCCTCAACAACCTTCTCCTGATGCCATCGCTACTCCCTTAACTCCAACGGAAAAAGAGTTCATGAATCACGAGACTTCCGCTGTAACTTCAACTTTGATGGAACTTCTTTTTCCAGAAAGTATTGCAGAAGAGTTTGTAGTGGATTCTTCTAATGAACCTTGTTCATCCTCTACAGACCATACAGCAAATGATGGAGCGGTTAACATTCATAATCTTCCTGTTTCGGTCAATGATATTAGTTATCAGATTCCTTCACGCATTCAGCGAGATCATCCAATAGAGAACGTCATTCGCCAGTTGGGCGACGGGGTTCAAACGAGAAGTAAAAGTGGGGATGTAAATACATGTCTTTACTCTTGCTTCATATCTCAAATAGAACCTAAATCTGTCGAAATGGCTCTGAATGAGCCCAGCTGGGTTGAAGCCATGCATGACGAATTAAATCAATTTGAGAAACTCGGAGTCTGGAAATTGGTGGAACTACCAAAAGGAAAGAAATCTCTTGATACTCGTTGGGTATTTCGAAATAAACAAGACGATTCAGGTTTCATTGTGCGCAACAAGGCAAGATTGGTGGTTCGAGGGTTTCGACAGGTTGAGGGTGTTGACTATACAGAAGTTTATGCTCCGGTTACTCGTTTGGAAGCCATTTGTATCTTCCTTGCTTATGCTTCCTACATGAACTTTACTGTATACCAAATGGACGTCAAGACAGCTTTCTTGTACGACAAAGTCAAGGAGGAGATTTACGTTGACCAACCACCGGGTTTTGTTAATTCATCTATTCCAAACCATGTTTACAAGTTAGACAAAGCTTTGTATGGATTGCATCAAGCTCCTCGAGCTTGGTATGCTACTCTTACTCAGCATTTGCTCAATCACGGCTATTCCCGAGGTACCATTGATCAAACCTTATTTCTCAAGCATGTTGGTCCATATCAAATTCTCGTTCAAATTTATGTGGACGACATTATTTTTGGGTCGACAAGCCAGCAACTTTGCAAGGAGTTTGAAGCGGTGATGAAGAAGCGCTTTGAGATGAGTTCACTTGGGGAAATGACCATGTTTTTGGGGCTTCAGGTCCAACAATCTTCAACCGGAATCCTTATTCATCAAGCAAAATATGTGGAAGATGTACTGGAGAAGTTTGGGTTTCAAGACGCAAAACTTGCTCTTACGCCCATGGCAGAACGGCCTCTTCTGACTCCTAATCTTGAGGGTGAATCCGTAAATCAAACTCATTATCGATCAATGATCGGATCACTCATGTATCTTACTGCTAGTCGCCCAGACGTCATGTTTGCGGTCTGTCAATGTGCTCGCTACCAGGCTAATCCTAAACTCTCTCATTTAATTGCCGTTAAAAGGATTTTTCGGTATCTCAAAGGGTGCCCAAAACTGGGTCTTTGGTATCCGAAAAATCCCGAATTTGATCTCTATGCTTTTGCAGACAGCAATTATGGCGAGTGTGAGCTTGATAGAAAATCGACTTCAGGAGGATGCCAATTTCTGGGAAATAGATTGGTGTCATGGCAATGCAAGAAGCAGCACACAGTCTCAACCTCAACAGCAGAAGCAGAATATGTTGTTGCATCTGCTTGTTGTTCTCAAGTCATCTGGGTCCAACATCAATTGTTGGACTACGGTTTGAATTTTCAAGAAACCCCTATTTTTTGTGACAATGAGGCTGCGATTCAAATTGCCAAAAACCCGGTCTTGCACTCAAAAACCAAGCACATCGACATTAAAATTCATTTTATTCGAGAATGTTATGAACGTTTGCTTATTCGGCTAGAACAGGTCCGCTCTGATAATAATGTAGCAGATCTGTTCACCAAGCCTTTTAACAAAGCTCGATTCGATGTGCTGGTTAATTTTCTAAAAATGATTCGTTTTGAGGATTAATTTACTAAATAAATTTGTGCATTTCATTTCTTTTATGCACAAATTTAGGGGGAGAAAAACCAAAAACATTAAAAAAAGAAAATCCAAAAACATTAAGAAATTAGAAAAACCAAAAACATTAAAAAAGAGAAAATACAAAAACATTAAAAAATTAGAAAAACCAAAAACATTAGAAAAAAATCCCAAAACATTAAAAAAAAATTAGAAAAACCAAAAACATTAAAAAAAGGAAAACCAAAAATATTAGAAAATAAAATTATGTTGGTTATAGATTGTGTTTGAGGGACATAATTTGGGAAGTGATATGATCATGTGATAACAGGCAACCTAAGTCTGTGTAACGTACCCAAAGTTGAAGCGTCTATGCTCTGGTTTGATGTGTCGGTAGGCACGAAAGATTCTAAATGGACATGACTAGGCAGAATTGAACTTAGGAAATCAAATGACTTTACAAATCTTGACCTAGATAGTTCCGTTTAGCCTGTCAATACGACGCTCGGATAGGTTGAGCAGGGAGATATATATGGGAATCTACTCGTCACATTAATTTAACCCGTACTTGGAACCGTGGTTTAACTTTTCCTCGATGTGCGGATTCTTTCCTTAATTCCAGTTGGATGGGGCGGCTGGTAAATTCCGATAAATTAGGTCTGTAGAATATCATTTTCTTCCTTTCCCTCTGTTAGTCATATGTTGTCTCCTTTGCGCGACCTCTAATCCGACCTGGTACACGACATATGCAAGTCTATTTCTCTGCAAGCTATATATATATATATATATATATATATATATATATATATATATGTGTGTGTGTGTGTGTGTGTGTGTGAAACGTGTGAAAAACTTCTTATCTGTTAGCCATATGCTGTCTCCTTTGCGCGACTTCTAATCCGACCTGGTACACAGCATATGCAACCTTCTTATTCTCAACCCCTCTGAAGAATTCTGTATCTCTTCTCTCTTTGAATGGTTGTCTGCTAACCCGGTGTAAGGAGTACTCTGGAAGTTCTTGATGGCTAAGGCATATTAGGAAGAGGGAAACACGTTCTAGTACAATTAAAATTGGACACTTAAAGATTGTCTATAGATCTTACTGCTCAATTTAGGTGGACAACAATATCCCTGGTCGTCGTCAGCTAATGGTCCTTAAGATATACTATCTAGAAACTTAGGATCAGATATAATTATCTAGGAACTTATAAGTTGATAAGTTAGAGGTGTCTTAGTTATGGATTTTGACTAGTTTCTGGTATGACACCGGTATAATATATTTTTATCTAAACACCATTTTTAGCTTATACCGGTGTGGAACCAGTAATAAGCTAAAAATGAGCTTAAATAAGCTTAGCCAAACACCCCTAAGTGGTGGAGGTGATGTTAGGCTTTGTGTAACGTCCCAAAAATCAAGACTAAAAATGTTGATTTTTAAATTAATAAAACCATCAACCAACAACATCATAGAAATCACGGCGAATCAAAGTGTATCAATAACATCCAAGTACATCAGAGTAATATAAAAATGCAAAACAATGTGGTGTGTGTACTGCAATCGTCCCGGGCTCTTCCCCTTTGAACCAGAAGTACCTGAAAAATAAACTGAAAACCATAAGCACAAACCTTAGTGAGTTCCTGATCCATGAGTTGATCATGAAAGCCCAAACAATGATGAATTAGTGATTAATAGTAGGCTAGAAAGTGGTTTGGGCTCAATGGTTGGGTTGTGCATGGTAACCCACGAATTGGATTAGGGTTGCATGAAGGCTAGGGCAACATTTTTAAGGCTTCTTAAAGTGCTCAACCATTACTTTTGGCTTCATAACTCCTACTAGACGTTTTTGGTGACCTTTGGTAGATTAGGGTTACATCATAATGGCTTCTTAACTCCTTCTTTAAGATTCTAGCCGCTACTTTTGTGGTTCTTCAAGTCTTAGACGTTTTTTTTTGTGTTTTGAGGAGGTACTTTTAGCTTCATTTACTAGCTTTAGTACTAGATTTAATAAGTGATTGGTTAGTTTGCTTGTAATAAGACTTCATATAAGCCAATTTTTTGCATGAAAAAAATATATACATGAATTTTTAAGAACAGAACATTTATTCACTTGGAATTATTGTTATAATTCACTAATTATATTATTGGGACATGTTCTTAACTTGATATGAATTAAATCCAATAGGTATTGGATTGTTTTCATCAGTATACAATTTAATAGGTCTTGAGTTGATACAAATCTATCCATTTTTTTCTATACAAGTATCATTTGTGTGGT
This sequence comes from Lactuca sativa, assembly GCF_002870075.4. Lineage (NCBI taxonomy): Eukaryota > Viridiplantae > Streptophyta > Magnoliopsida > Asterales > Asteraceae > Lactuca > Lactuca sativa. The sequence goes on from NC_056628.2 coordinate 114,123,841, forward strand.
TTCCATTCTCACTTAATCTACCTAAACACTACCCTATTCACTAAATCAAGCCCATATACGTAGCAGAAGTGGTATCAGAGCACAAATGGATTTTGATGATCCAGAGTTCCTAAAAAATCTTCGTGAAGCCTTAAGAAACATCCAAGATGGTGGAAATCGATGGCAACCCCGACGTGGTGAACATATGGTTGTGGAAGAATTCAAGGTGTCTGAATTTCCTAAATTTTTTGGTGGAACTGGTCATGAATGCTACCTGGAGTAGGAAAGGAAGATTGAAATAATGTTCAAGTTTAAGGAAGTGGATGGCGAAAAAAGTTGCAAGTATTCCATTCTCAAGCTAAGTGGTGGTGCTTCATTATGATTTGAAGGGCTTAAGGCCAAGAGAACCCATGAAGGCAAAGAAAAAAAATTCTTGGCTTTCTCTAAAAATGAAAGCTAAGGAAAAGATATGTTCCTTCTACTCATAGAATTGCCACTTTCAAGAATATTGTTGATTTGAGGTAAGGAAAAATGAGTGTTGGAGAATACATTGATGAATTTGAAAAGTTGTGCTTGATGGGGGATATTGAAAAAGTTTAAGAACAAAAAATGACTAGTTTCTTAAAGGGTTGAACTACAACATTGCCAATGTTGTGGAGTTGTATCCTTATGCTAATTTTGAAACACTTTGTGGTTTGTGTTTGAAGTTGGAGGGATAAGCCAAAGCATGTTATGGTGGGAATTCAAGTTCAAATCTCGAAAATCCCAAGTCAAAGTCATGGTCCAAGCCCGAGTCTAGCAATAGAAAAAAAAACTTTACTCCTTCTGGTTCTAATAATGTTCTGGTTGCTCCTAAACTTACTAGTGGTACCAAAGAAACTAGTTTGGAAAAAATTAGATGTTTCAAATGTCATGATTTTGTTCATTACCAAAATTCTTGTCCAAAAAAAAGGAGTGGTGACTTTAAGGGAGGCCATTGAATGTCGTGAATAGTTAGAGGAAGAAGAGAGGTTTACAGTTATTTTTCATGATACACAACAAGAAGAGGAGGAGGTAAAGTATGAAGCACCGGTGTATGATACGGTTTTGGTGCTTAGAACCCTTAACACTCAAGGGATTCAAAATGTGGATGATATGGATCAACGAGACCAATTGTTTCACACTAAATGTTTGGTTAGAGACAAGTGGTGTAGCTTCATTATTGATGGTGGAAGTTGTACCAATGTTGCTTCTAATGAAATGGGGACCAAATTGGTTTTGTCTACTACAAACCACCCAAAACCATATGCTCTTCATTGGTTGGATGATGGAAGCAAAATAAAGGTGACAAAACATGTTAGAGTTGGTCTAACTATGGGGTCTTATCAAGATGAAGTGTTGTGTGATGTAATTCCTATGGATACATGTCATATCTTTTTGGGGCGTCCTTGGCAATTTGATAGGGGCATGTTACATAGAGGGAGGAGTAATGAATATGAATTGAAACACAATAATACAAAATTGTGTTAAAACCCATGTCCCCAACGGCCATAAGGTCCATGAATTCTAAACAAGTAAAATAACCTAATCTTTCTATGTTTGCTAGTGAAAGGGAGGCGAAGCAAGTTCTTGACCAAGGTGATGTGATTTACATGCTTGTGGCCAAAGAGCATGAAAAGGTGGAAAATATGGCGCATGTAGAAAATGTTATTCCTAATTTGCTTTTGGATTTTCAAGATGTGTTTCCATGAAAATTACCATCGGGTTTACCTTCAATCCGTGGTATCGAACACCCAATTGACCATATTTTGGGTGCTCCTTTTCCTAATAAAGTTGCATATAGATGTAATCTGGAGGTGACAAAGGAGTTGCAAAAACAAATTGATGAACTCATGAAAAGGGTTATGTTCATAAAAGACTAAGTCCTTGTGTTGTTCTGGTGTTGTTATTTCCAAAAAAAGATGGTTCTTGGAGGATGCGTGTTGATAATAGGGTTGTTAATAACATCACCATAAAATACCGATTTCCTATTCCTAGAGTGGATATTTTTTAGACAAGTTGCAAGGTTCCATTATGTTCTAAAAAATTTATTTGAGAAGTGGTTGCCATCAAATTCGTATTCATGAAGTTAATGAATAGAAAACAACTTTCAAAATAAAACAAGTCTTGTATAAATGGATCGTACTGCCGTTTGGTCTAACTAACATGCCTAGTGCTTTCATTCGACTAATGAATGAAGTGCTAAAATCTTTTTTGGGCAGGTTTGTGGTGGTATACCTTGATGATATCTTGGTATATAGCAAGAGCTTAGAGGATCATTTGTTGTACTTAAAACAGGATTTTGAGACCCTTAAAGCTCAAAAGCTCTATGGGAAACAAGAAAGACGTTCGTTTTTGGTGGAAGAAGTGGAATTTTTTGGTTTTGTGGTGTTAAGACATGGCGTGTCCATGGACCCATCCAAAACCAAAGCAATCAATTCATGGCCTATTCCTACTAACATTTCTAAAGTTAGATCATTTCATGGTCTTGCTTCTTTCTATGTGAGATTTTTTTCGTGATTTGAGGACCATTGCAAAGTCCAATAACAAGTTGTTTGAAGAAAGGAGCCCTTGCATGGGGAGAATAAGCTCAAAAGGCGTTTGAGAAACTTAAGGCATTGTTGTGTGATGCTCCTATTTTGGCTCTTCCTGATTTTGCTCAACCATTTAAAGTATAGTGTGACTTTGGATGTTCGTTTGTTAGGACTTCAAACTCTAAAGGACCATTATCAATATGATGTGGACTTTGCAGATATGTTTTTGAAATGTGCAGGTGGTCCTAATGATGAATTTATGATTCAAGATGTCTTTCTACTCAAAGGCAATCGCCTTTGTGTCCCAAAACATGTAATACGAGAGTTGTTGATGCATGAAAATCATGGTGGTGGTTTAGTTGGTCTTTTTGGCATTACCAAAACTTTAGATGTGCTTAAAGGACATTTATTTTAGCCTAAAATGTTGGGGGATGTAACCAACTTAGTGGGCAAGTGTGTTACATGTCACATGGAGAAAATAACTTTCAAGCATGGTGTTTACACTCCTTTGTCAGTTCCTATTCGTCCTTGGGAAGATGTGTCCATGGATTTCATTATGGATTTGCCTAGAAGTCAAGGGGGGAAGGATTCCATTATGGCGGTGGTGTACAAGTTTTTAAAAATGGCTCACTTTGTGCCATGTCATAAAACAATTGATGCATCTAATGTGGTTGATTTTTACTTTAAAGAGGTGGTTTGTTTGCATGGTATTCCAAAAACTATTCTTTCTGATAGGGATTCCAATTTTTTGAGTCACCTTTGGAACACAGTGTGGAGGAAAGGTGGTACTAAGTTACTTTTTAGTAAATCTCATCATACACAAACGGATGGGAAAACGGAGGTGACTAATAGAACTTTGGGTACTTTGTTGAGGGTGTTGGTTAGCAAAACTCAAAAAGATTGGGACATCAAACTTACACATGCTGAATTTCCTATAATCGTTCTCCTACGTATGCTATAGGTCACTAATCTTTTCAAGTGGTGTATCATGAGTATCCTTAGATGCCTTTGGATTTGATTCTATTGCCAAAGGATGAATTGGTTCACAAGGATGGTAATGACAAGTTGAAGGCCATGATGAAACTGTAACACCGTAAAATTTAAAACAATTTTTCACTTTTGAAAAACACATTTTTAATTAAAAATTCGTTCACAAAACGTCATAACATCAAGTTTTCAAATCACAATGTCTCCCAAGATCAAAATACATCCAATTCCCATATGTGTGTACGAATCAAGCTGGCGCCTTCCCGCGGTCATCACTGGTACCTGAAACACATAACATTGAACATTGTAAGCATAAGCTTAGTGAGTTTCCCCAAAATACCACAATAATCACATAATAGCCGCTCGAGGCTGTAACTCTGTTGACCCTCTGGTCAATGTGTCTCAGTGGGGCCCTCCAGCCCCAACTCTCTGTGGGCCCTCTGGCCCTAGCTCTAAGGACCCGGAAGTCCCAACTCTGTAACTCTGAATCATGCATATCACATATCACAATAAATCACAACACATAATAACATGCAATCACACTGGCATATAATTCTATAATACTCTGTCTCTTAACTTTGTTACCACACTAGGTAAAGTATAGTGAGAAGACTCACCTCGGGTGTCTCGGTAAATATCTGTCTCGGAATAAATGTGATCTAGCCTCCGCCTAATCACACAAATTAATACACCCATAAATACAACTGAACTCAACCCTAAAGGTCAACAAGGTCAACGGTCAACTTTGACCGGAGTCGGCGAGTGCACTAGGGCGACTCGGCGAGTCTATATGTGTCCACTGACTCCCTTGGATCCTCTCTCGACACGTCGAGTATTCCCCTAACTCGATGGGTTCCACCTGGCATGAATCGCGGGACCACCACGACTCAACTCGTCGAGTCTCAAGAACAACTCGGCGAGTTCAGGCTTGACTCAGCCCCACCCCTTGACTCTCCTTGACTCACTGAGTCGACCCCTCAACTCGGCAAGACCACTCGCTGAGTGGTTACGGGAAAACTTCATGCTACTCGCTGAGTCTGTTCTTCAGACTCGCCGAGTCCATGCCATGCATAAACTCAAACTCACTTCTGAGGTCAGATCTGTTCCATACAATCATAGATCTGGCCTCCCCAGGCATGATAATCACGTAAAGTCCAAACCTTGGTGCTCAAACAACAACTATTTGCTCATAAATGATGTTTTAGCCCCATATCTCACAACTCTAGGTCAATACTCTCATGAACCCTCATAAAGCTTAAGGAATAAAGCTTCTCTGGACCTCTATGGATCTCATCTCAAGCCTCATCACAAATAGGGACGAAATGGACATCAAATCTAACCAACAAAGGGGTCAAGAAACCCTAAACCCCCATGTTCAACATAACAACAGAAAAAGGGAGCCAAATATACCTCCAAGATGATGCTCTGAGCTCCAAAATCGAAAGATGTCCACCTCCCCTGCCTTCTCTTAGCTAGAATCTCCTTTGCCTTGCCAAACAAAGCTTCAAGCGTCAACAATGGCCTCTTCTCTCTCCCAAAACGCTCAAATCTCTTTAGGGTTTCTCTCTAGGGGTTGGTGGCTGCAAATGACGGCCATAAGCCCCTTTAAATAGGTCTTAAACCCTGGAAATTAGGGTTTCATTAAACAGCGAGGACTCGCCGAGTCCAGACGCAAACTTGCGCCCAAAACCGCGATCCTACTCGGCGAGTTTGGACTCCAACTCGCCAAGTCTCCTCACAATCCACCCAAAAATACAAGAATAAATAATACCTGGAAATCCGGGGTGTTACAATTCTCCCCCACTAGAATTAGACTTCGCCCTCAAAGTCTCGCTCTGCAAATAACTCAGGATGTTGTTCACGCATCTCACTCTCTGGCTCCCAAGTCATCTCGGACCCCTTCCGATGTTGCCACTGAACCAAAACCAAAGGTACCTCCTTGTTCCTCAAAACCTTGATTTTCCTATCTCTGATTGCCACCGGTCTCTCAGCATAATTCAGGCTCGCATCCACCTGAATATCCTCTAATGGTACCACTGTCGACTCATCGGCTATATACTTACGCAATTGCGACACGTGGAAAGTGTCGTGAATCTGACCCAACTCTGCTGGCAACTCTAAACGATAGGCTACCTTGCCTACCCTCGCGACTATCCTGAATGGACCGATATATCATGGCCCCAACTTTCCCCTCTTGCTGAATCGAATCACTCCTTTCCAAGGAGAGACCTTCAGGAGCACAAGGTCGCCAACCTGAAACTCAAGCTCGGAACGGCGTCTGTCCGCATAACTCTTCTGACGACTCTGAGCGGTCAATAACCTCTATCTGACCTGTTGGATCTGCTCTGTCGTCTGAAGCACGATCTCGGTACTACCCATAACACGCTGCCCGACCTCTCCCCAGCAAATGGGAGTCCGACACCTCCTCCCATACAACAGCTCAAAAGGTGGCATACCAATGCTCGAATGATGGTTGTTGTTGTAGTAAAACTCTGCCAAGGGCAAATATGTGTCCCAACTCCCCCCGAAATCCAACACACATGCCCGAAGCATATCCTCGAGCGTCTGAATTGTCCGCTCACTCTATCCGTCAGTCTGGGGTGATATGCGGTACTAAAATGCAGCCTAGTACCCAACTCTTCATGAAACTTCTTCCAAAATCTGGAAGTGAAACGCACATCTCGGTCTAAGACAATCGAGATCAGCACTCCATGCCAAGATACCACTTCCTTCACGTATATCTCTGCCAACTTCTCTGTGGAAGAGCTCTCACTGATAGCAAGGAAGTGGGCGCTCTTTGTCAACCTGTCCACAATCACCCAAATTGCATCGACTCCCCTAGCAGTCCTTGGCAATTTGGTGATAAAATCCATGGTAATCTGTTCCCACTTCCATTCAGGAACCTCCAACGGCTGCAACTTACCATGCGGTCTCTGGTGCTCGGCCTTAACCCTACGGCAGGTTAAGCACCTCTCAACAAACCATGCGACATCCCTCTTCATACATGGCAACCAATACTCCCTCCTCAGGTTTAAATACATCTTGGTGGCCCCAGGATGGATCGAGAACTTCGACCGATGAGCCTCCTCCATCAAAATGGTACGCGTCCTTCCCACAAACGGTACCCAGATATGCCCCTGAAAAGTCATAAGCCCCTGGCCATCGGTAACGAACCCCGATACTAACCCAATAACTCGCTCTTTCTTCTGCATCTCAGGCTGCACAGCCTCAGCCTGTGCCCCATGAATGGCGTCCAACACCGGAGCTATCACGGTCAATCTCAAACATACATCTCGCAACGGGGTGCTTTCCGCCCTGCGGCTCAGTGCATCGGCTACAACATTAGCCTTGCCCGGGTGGTACAGGATCTCACAATCATAATCGTAGACCACGTCTAACCACCTCCTCTGTCGCATGTCTAGGTTGGGCTGATCCATCAAATACTTCAGGCTCTTGTGGTCCGTGTATATCATACACCATACCCCGTACAGATAGTGACGCCAAATCTTGAGGGCGAACACCACTGCCCCCAACTCAAGATCGTGGGTGGGATACCTCGTCTCATGAGGCTTCAGCTGCCTCGATGCGTATGCTATCACATGCCCTCTTTGCATCAGTACTGCTCCCAACCCTAAGATCGATGCATCACAATATACCACAAAGTCCCCCATCCACTCCGGGAGGGCTAACACTGGGGCTTCACATAGCCTCTGGCGAAGCGTCTCAAAGGAGGTCTACTGCTCTGGTCCCCATGAAAAAGCGACACCCTTCCGGGTTAACCTGGTGAGTGGCACGGCGATCTTGGAGAAATCCCTGATAAATCTCCGATAATAGCCTGCCAACCCCAAGAAACTCCTGATCTCGGACGGTGACCTCGGCACCTCCCAACTCATCACTGCCTCCACTTTGGCCGGGTCGACCAAAATCCCCTTTTGGTTAACGAGGTGCCCTAGGAACTGGACCTCTCGCAACCAGAAATCACACTTGGAGAATTTGGCGTAAAGCCTCTCCGATCTCAGAACTCCGAGGATCTCCCTCAAATGCTCCTCATGCTGCTCTCTAGATCTTGAATACACCAAAATATCGTCGATGAACACGATTACCGGCCGATCCAACATCGGCCTGCACACTCTGTTCATGAGATCCATGAACACTGTCGGGGCATTGGTGAGTCCGAAAGGCATCACCACAAACTCATAATGCCCATAACGAGTCCTGAATGATGTCTTCTGGATGTCCTCATCTCACACCCTTACCTGATGATACCCCGACCTCAAATCGATCTTGGAGAACCAAGATGCTCCCTGCAATAGATCGAACAAATCATCGATCCTCGGCAACGGGTAACGGTTCTTGACCGTCAGCTTGTTCAACTCCCAGTAATCAATGCACATCCGGTGTGAACCATCCTTCTTCTTGACAAAAAGGATAGGTGCTCCCCACGGCGAGCTACTCGGCCAAATAAACCCCTTCCCCAACAGCTCCTGAAGCTGCGAGGATAACTCTTGCATCTCTGGAGGTGCAAGGCGATAGGGCACCTTCGCAATAGGCGCGGCCCCGGAACCAAATCGATACTGAACTCCACTTGCCTCACAGGAGGCACACCTGGCGACTCCTCTGGAAATACATCCAGGAACTCACGCACTATCGGAACCTCCTCAACAGGCCTCGGTCTCCCTGAATCAACCAACGTATCCATCACATACGCCACAAAGCCCTTACAGCCCTGCTGTAGACACTGCCTCACCCTAGCGGCCAAACAAAACGTTGACCCAGAACGTGTACCCTCACCGTACACCGTAAGAACTCCCCCACTAGGGTCTCGTATGGTCACCAGCTGTCACTCGCAGTCGATAACCGCACCGAATCTACTCAACCAGTCCATGCCAACAATGACACAGACATCACCCATCACAATAGGAATCAAATCAATAGGGAACTCAACACCGAAAATCTCAAATACGCACCCACGGACCACCTCCGTGGCATATATCACTCTCTCTTCAGCTATGGAAACTCTCAGAGTCCGACTCAACGCCTCACAACTAACACTGATATACTGACTAAAAGCCAGAGATACAAAAGACCGACTCGCACCCGAGTCAAATAACACCAAGGCAGGTACAGAATTCACAAGAAAAGTACCTACGCATAACATAATATAAGCACAATATCTCAACGTCAAAATAAATACATGAAAGAATACATATCAGCCACGACATCGGGCGCTGCGCGGACCTCCTCAGCGGTCAACTGAAAGGCTCTCCCTCGTGCCCTTGGCGCCTCGGCCTTCATTGGCCGACTCTCAGTAGCTCTGATGGCGGCAGGGGCAGATCCCTGAGGTGCTCCCGGTGCTGATCCCCGTAACTGCGGACACTCTGCCTTCCAATGTCCGGTCTGCTTGCAGTGAAAACACACTGCAAACCCCTTGGGGCAATCTTTATCCATATGCCCCTCCTTGCCACATTAGTAGCAAGACCCTGCTCTGCACACTCCATCGTGGCTCTTGCCGCACTTGCCACAAGTGCGGCCCCTCTATTCCTTGATCTCGAATCGGCAGGCTTGGCCCGCTTGGCTACCGGCTGGGACTGCGCCGGTCGCCGATCCCTCCCCTGAGACTCAGCCTCCTCCCTAGCCTGAGTCTCCAGCTCTATCTCCCTCTTCCGGGCATTTGCCTGAAGCTCGGCAAATGTCCGGTACATCGAGTTCGCCACGAACTCACGTATGTCCCTCCTCAGAATGCTCAAATATCGACTCATACGTGCCTGCTCGAAGGACACATGCTCTGGGCAAAACATCTCCCGCTCATGAAACATCCTAGTGATCACAGTAACAGACTCAGTACCCTGCTTGAGGGTCAGAAACTCCTGGGCCAAATGCTCCCTCTCCACCTGGGGAACGTACTCATCTCGGAACATAGCAGTGAACCTCTCCCAAGTCACTACTGCAAGCTCAGCAGGCGTATAGTGCGCCGTCACAAATTTCCACCAGTCCTTCGCCCCTAAGCGAAGCTGGTTCAGCGCGAACCGGACTCTCAAATGCTCAGGAGATGAGCAAGTGAAGGAACACCCCTCTATGTCTGAAACCCATCTCATCGTTGTAATCGGGTCCTGGGTCCCGTCAAACTCCGGTGGTTTCGTGTTGCTGAACTCTCGGAACAGCAACGCATCACCACCCTGCAGCTTCGTCGCAGCTATGGCTGCAGTGGCTGCAGTAACATCAGCCTCAGAAAGAGCAACGTACTTCTCATCAAATGTCTCTATCAACGTGGTCTTGATAGACCCGAACATCTCTGGTATCTCTGCCCTAATGGCCGCAGCTACCTCCTCCTGGATGATCCTACGGATCTCCTCATCCCTCGTGTCACTAGTCCCTGATGTCTGGCGAGTCCCAACCATGATCTCTCTCTCTGAAATACAACATAAGAATAATATCAGGGACTCGCTCGGGTATACTCACACTCGAGTACTCCATCCTACTTGTTCCTTGGTACTCCAAAGATTCTTACTTGGACTATGCACTGACCCGGTGTCTTCAGTAGTACGGGCCCAATACCACCAACCACACCCCATCAGCATCCCTCCCAAGTCCTCCTCCCAGAGTCCCAAGCACTCTACTCTCCCTGATCATATGATATTTGTCACACCCCCAAACCTGAACGGCGGAAACCTTCGGGGGCGGATGACTTCATGTGGTAACGTAACAAATGAATACATAGTAAAGAAAGGAATACAACCATCATATATATAATTGAAAGTTTACATTGGTCAAAAGTTACATGTTCAAAACCAATTACAATATGATGTCAAAATACGAGATTAAACTGGCGCCGCAGCATCGCTTCATCAAAAGCGTAATGAATACCTGAAATTACGGATTTCCTAGGACATACAAGTAATTTTGAAAGAGTAGATCAGCATTTAAGCTGGTGAGTTTCATAAGTATTTAAGTGACAATATTTGTATGAAATGAAATGTTTTGTCTTTGTTTGTTTGTGTTTAGAAAATCCTATATTTTCTACTAGTATAAAAGTAGCCTTCACTCAAGACCAATGTTTGTTTCTAAAATGTATGTAAGTGTAAAATAACCAATGAGTTTGAAAACCTTGTAAATCAATGCATTTTTAATACCCATTGCGAGTTTTATAACCATACTATTGACTCGGAATGCCTATACACAACGTTCTTCAGGCGTTGGAATGTTATGACGTTTGTCACCCCAAACGGTGGACTGCAGCTAACAGTCAGGGCGCGGGTTGTCAAGCCCGTATAGATCTATACACAAACACCATGCTCCCCCACCAAGGGATTCTGGTATATAATACAGGACTTGAAATGTGTACTCGAACGTACATGAAGTTAGTGTCTCACAAAACCGTGGTATAAAAACAGATCTACTTGGTAAAATGTTACGTTTGTTCGTGTATACGAAAGTGACTTCTTGAAATTCATGTTTCTAGTACATAAGAGTTAGAAATTTGTTCGTAAAACTATACCTATTATAGTTTTCTAAAAGTGTGTCTCGTTTGTTTAGAAATACCTAGAAAAAGAATCATTCGTTATGAAAGCATAGATTTTTGGTGTAGAGTCTAAGATTGACAAGTATACATATAATCTAAGAAAAGTTTAGTTTATACATGCATTACAACAATATATATTTCAAAAGATAGAATGCTATTTTAACATATGTTATATATATGAAAGCTCCTTATAAAGTTTGTAAATTGCATGTGATTTGGATATATGAAAGCATATAAAAGAGTTCTTTATGTAACACACGATAATACTCGTGTGTTTTACTTGTAATCCCCCCCCCCCCTGAAAGCATATAAAAGAATTTATAGAACATTTAAAAGGTAAATTAAGGGGTATGAACTCACTTGAAAGTTTAAAGATAGCGAGATGGAAAACCGGGCAGAGTTTCATCTCGGGAAACGGATTTTTCTCGGGATTCTCAGGAATCTCGAGAGTAAAATCGACCCTCGGGACTTGAGCAAAAAGACCAGAGCTTCGGGTTTGAACGGGCACGAAAAACGCGGCAATATCGTGAAAGAAAGGAGAGAAATGAGCATTTTTCTCGGAAGCCCTCGCATGCGATTTATAGGAGGGTCTGAGAAGCCTCGTACGCGGGGCGTACGCTCGTACGCAGCGTGTACGCGTATGTCATGCATGACCGAAGCCTCGACTGCCTCGGCTTCGGATGGGACGGATCAGTCTGGCGGGTCGGATGGGACGGCGGGTCGGACGGGTCGGTAGCCTCGCATAGGGCAACGTGGACAATCCGAGGCCAAGTCCCTCGGGTACGCAGGGCGTACAGGAGTACGCAGCGCGTACCTCGGATGAGGACACTGACTCCTCTTCGGATAATGCTTGAATTTTGAATTAAATAAATATATAATTTATTTAATAAACTTCAAAAATTCATATCTTCTTCATACGAACTCCGTTTTCGATGGTCTTTATATCCACGCGTAGGTGAGACTACACTCTACAACTTTCGTTTAGACTCCGTTGGCAAATTCCGAAATTATTTTTATTATTTATTTTATAACTTATCGTGTTTAAGGAATTTCTTCAAAAATTCATAACTTCTTTATCTGACGTCGGTTTTTGCCATACTTTTTACCGCTGAAATACTATTGTCGAGACCTTTGATTCTCGTTTAGGTCATTCCGGCCAAAAGTCGCTCGATCTCCGATTCGAGTTTTTAGCTGTCTGTTGCTAAGCTGAACTTGGAAAAATCATAACTTCGATATACGAAGTCGGATTTGGGCGTTCTTTTTACGTACGATAATGGTTTAAAGACATTTAAACATAGAAGGAATTTAAATAGAAGTATTTGGACATTTTATTAGGAAAGTTAATTTTATTAACTCAAAAGTGGTTACAATACTTGACCTTTTAGGGCATTACAAAGAGTTGAAATATCGGGTTGTCACATCATCCCGCCGTTAGAGAGAATTTCGTCCCGAAATTTAAAGTAGTAAAGATACTAGTGAACATGAAAGAGATGAGGGTACTTTTGTTTCATCTGATCTTCGCGTTCCCATGTGAATTCAGGTCCCCGCTTGGCGTTCCAGCGAGCCTTCACGATGGGTATGCGACTTTGTTTTGTTTGTTTGACCTCTCGATCCATGATTTCTACTGGTTCTTCCACAAAGTTGAGGCTCTCGTTGATCTCGATCTCGTCGAGTGGAATAACAAGAGTCTCGTCAGACAGACACTTTTTCAAGTTTGAGACGTGGAAGGTTGGATGGATGTTACTAAGTTCGCGCGGTAGGTTAAGCTTGTAAGCCACAGGGCCGATTCTGGCAAGAATCTCGAAAGGCCCTATGTATCTTGGATTTAGTTTCCCATGCTTTCCAAAACGTATTAAACCCTTCCACGGTGAGACCTTTAATAATACGTGGTCTCCTACCTGGAATTCCAAAGGTTTCCTCCTTTGGTCAGCGTAGCTTTTCTGTCGGTCTCTAGAGGCTTTCAATCGTTCACGAATCTGAACGATCTTCTCTGTCGTTTCTCGTATGATTTCCGGACCGGTGAGAGTGCTTTCAGGAACTCTTCCTCTAGCTAACTGGGTATCGCCAACTTCAGTCCAGCACAGAGGGGATCTGCACTTTCGACCATAGAGGGCTTCAAACGGAGCAGCCTTTATGCTTGTATGATAACTATTGTTGTATGAAAATTCGACAAGGGGTAAATGCATATCCCATGCCTTTCCAAAGTCAATCACACAGGCTCTCAGCATATCTTCTAAAGTTTGTATCGTTCTCTTACTTTGTCCGTCTGTTTGTGGGTGGTAGGCTGTACTCATGTCTAGCCTAGTCCCCAGGGAACTTTGTAGTGACTGCCAGAATCTTGAAGTGAATCTACTATCTCTATCAGAGATAATGGATATCGGAACACCATGCAGTCGCACTACTTCCCTTAAGTAAGTTCTTGTAAGCTTTTCCACTTTGTCAGTCTCCTTGATGGGTAGGAAATGTGCGGATTTGGTCAATCTGTCGACAATGACCCATATGGTATCGAGTCCACTTGTCGTCTTGGGTAACTTGGTTATGAAGTCCATAGTAATCCGCTCCCATTTCCATTCTGGTATCTCTGGTTGTTGTAGTAATCCTGACGGTTTCTGATACTCGACCTTAACCTTAGCGCAAGTAAGACATTTACTTACGAAGGTAGCAATTTCTGCTTTCATGTTAGGCCACCAGTACAGTTTCTTAAGATCCAGATACATTTTATCTGAACCCGGGTGAACGGAATATCTTGAGTTGTGAGCTTCGGTCATGACTACGTTTCTGAAACCACCATGTTTCGGGGTCCAGATTCGGTCCATGAGATAGTAGGCTCCGCCACCCTTGACTTCTAGATTCTTTTCCATTCCTCGCAGGGATTGACCCGACATTTTCAGGTTGCAAAGCTTCCATTTGTGCCTCCTTAATTTGTGTGGATAAGTGGGAATGGATAGTCATAGTCAGAGATTTGACCCTCCGACCAGTGTATTCCTTTCGACTGAGGGCGTCAGCTACTACGTTGGCCTTGCCAGGATGATAACGAATTTCGCATTCGTAGTCATTTAGTAACTCAACCCATCGTCGTTGTCGCATGTTGAGTTCCTTCTGATCGAAAATGTGTTGAAGGCTCTTGTGATCGGTGAAAATAGTACTCTTTGTTCCGTATAAGTAGTGTCTCCAGATCTTCAGGGCAAATACCACTACTCCTAACTCGAGATCGTGTGTTGTATAGTTCACTTCGTGTGTCTTAAGCTGTCAGGAGGCATAAGCGATAACCTTCCCTCTCTGCATAAGAACACAACCAAGTCCTTGATTTGACGCATCGCAATACACTACGAAGTCTTCTATCCCTTCGGGGAGGGATAGTATCGGTGCGGTGCACAAGGCCTGCTTTAGTGTCTGGAATGCCTTCTCTTGTTTCGCTTCCCAGTCAAAGGCCACGCCTTTCTGGGTTAATGTAGTAAGAGGTTTCGCAATTCTCGAAAAGTTCTTTATGAATCTGCGATAGTAGCCAGCTAGACCTAGAAATTGACGAATTTTTGTAGGTGTCTTTGGTGCCGACCAGTGTATACCTTTCTCGCTAACAACGTGGCCTAAAAATTCGACTCTTCGAATCCAAAATTCGCATTTAGAGAACTTCGCATAGAGTTTCTCCGTTCGCAGTGTTTCTAGGACTTTTCGTAGGTGCTGACTATGCTCTTCCTCACTTCGGGAGTAGATAAGTATATCATCGATAAAGACGATGACGAACTGATCCAAGTAAGGGCGGCATACCCTATTCATTAGGTCCATAAATACTGCTGGTGCATTGGTTAATCCGAACGGCATCACTACAAATTCGTAGTGTCCATAACGAGTTCGGAAAGCTGTCTTTGGAATGTCCCCCTCTAGAACTCGTAATTGGTGATATCCGGATCGTAGATCTATCTTTGAGAAGTAGTTCGCTCCTTGAAGTTGATCGAATAGGTCGTCAATACGGGGTAGAGGATAGCGGTTCTTGACAGTAAGTTTGTTCAGCTCTCTGTAGTCGATGCACATACGGAACGATCCGTCTTTCTTCTTTACAAACAAGACCGATGCTCCCCAAGGTGAGAAACTTGGTCTTATGAATCCTTTTTGAAGGAGTTCATTAAGTTGACTGGAAAGTTCATGCATCTCTGCTGGTGCGAGACGGTAAGGCGACTTCGCTACTGGGGTAGCTCCTGGAACTAAGTCGATTCTGAACTCAACTTGGCGTTGCGGTGGTAATCCTGGTAGTTCTTTTGGAAAGATATCGGGAAAGTCGCGTACTACCGAGATGCTCTTGATGTCCTTCAGTTCTTGACTTGTATCAACGATGTGCGCTAGGAATGCTCGACAATCCTTCCGCAAGCACTTGCGAGCTTGGATGCACGAAATAATGCGAAGGTTTGTACTTGATTTGTCGCCGTAGATAACTAATGTTTCGTTGTTAGGGAGATTAAGACGGACTGCTTTCTCAAAGCACATGATGTCGGCGCGAAGAAGACTCAACCAATCCATGCCGACTATGACGTCGAAACTTTTAATTTGGACCGGCATGAGATTGATTGGGAAAGAATGGCCGTCTAAAGTTAACGTACAGCCCATGTATATGCAGTTAGTGTTTTCGGTTTTGCCATTGGCCATCTCTACAGTGAATGATTTTTCTAACTTGCTAGGTTTAGGTTTAAGTAAATGAATAAAGTTTTGACTCACGAAGCTTCTCTCCGCTCCACTATCGAATAATATGCATGCATATGAATTATCGAGAAGGAACGTACCAGCAACTATAGTTGGGTCAGCTACAGCTTCGTCATGGCCTATTGCCAAAACTCGTCCCACACCGCCGGTGCCTGCTGCCTTAGGGCAGTTTCTCTTGTAGTGGCCCACCTCGCCACAACCGTAGCAAGTCTGCCCTACACCCGCACTGGGAACTTGAGTGATCGGCTTTGCAGGGTCCTTGCAGAAACGGGCTGTGTGTCCTTTACTTTTGCAGTTGGCGCACTGCATTTCCCGACAAGGTCCATGGTGGTGTTAATTGCATTTGGTGCACTTTGGGAGGTTACCTATATAAGGCTTTGTTGGGTAGGTATTTGTAGGAGCTGTAGTAGGTACAGTGGCAGCATTCACTGAAACCAGTTGTTTCTTTGCGGATTCTTAGGAAGACCCACCTTTCCCTTTATTCCACACTCTCTTCCTGCTATTGTTGTTGTTGTTGTTGTTGTTGTTGTTGTTTCCTTTCTGTGGTTCTGGTGCAGAAGTGGTTGAGTTCTGATGACCTCCGTAGTCAATCAGAGATTGTGCCAGTTCCTTAGCACTTTCAAAGGTGTCAGGTTTGGAAGCTAACACGCTTGATCGAATTTGGGGCGTCAGTCCCCAGATGTACCTTTCTATTTTCTTGCTCTCGGGAGCAATCATATCAGAACAAAGGATTGCCAGCTCGCAGAATCTGTTGGTATAAGTAGTGATGTCGGTACCAACCATTCCAAGAGTCCATAGTTCGTGTTCGAGCTTTTGAATCTCTCCCCGTGGGCAGTATTCTCTCATCATCATGGATTTCAGGCTCTCCCAGCTTATGGAGTTTGCCACGATTAGGGTAAGTACTTTAACGTGGCCATTCCACCAAGTTAAAGCTTTATCAATAAGGGTGAAAGTTGCAAATTTGACTTTGTTGTGCTCGGGACAGGAGCAGATTTCAAAGACTGCCTCCGTCCTTTCAATCCACTGCCTCAGGGCCATCACACCACCAGTTCCATAAAACATCCGGGGCTTGGCATTGGTGAAGTCCTTATAGGTGCATTCTTGAGGTGGTCCATGACTCTCGCCATGGTTGGATAGGTGTGTGCCAGATCCCAAGCCATTAGTACTCGAGTTATTGATCTGTGACATGGCAGCTGCCACCGTTGCGGTGACTGCTGCTTGAAACATAACAGCATCAAATTGAGGTGGTGGAGGTGGTGGTGGTACAGGTGCTTCCTCACCGTTGTTTCGCCTTGGATTCCTACGCGGAGGCATCCTTCAACTATAGGTTGAAAAGACAAGGATAAGAATTTCATAGAATAGAAAATGTATGTGTCTCATGAACTAAATCGCTATAGTTCAACAACAGATGATAGTATGATTGATTTGGCCTTATTTCATGTTCCTTGTCTTGTTGTGGTCCTATGGTAGAATCTCTTATTTGAAAGTCTATTTGATCCTTTTCTGTGTACAATTTGCATGCATAAAGGAAACCTATTATGATTGGTAGGATTGACGTGGGTAGAGCAAATTTAGGGTCGCCTAGGATTTGAGATATGAGGTAGTCAGTGGGATATGATTTATTTTGGGATGAATTGGAGTTATCAGGTAGAGCCTTAGGGAAGGTACAGGCAGGTGTGGAAGGTAGTATTGGACCCATACTACTAAAAGCACAAGACCTGTACCCAAACCAATGTTAGACCTGGAAGCTCTAAGGAGGAACGGTGTGGTAGGATCCCCTCTATAGACATCCAGATCATTATGTTTTATGGTATTGCAATACGGTATGGTGGTGACACGTCACGAGGCTGGGGAATCAAGATCGAGATCTGGATCTGGGTCGGGTGATGTTATCGAGCCCATTGACGAGAGGCTGCATGAGCTCATCGCAGCCAAGGTTACGAGGGGAATCCTTGACGCTACCCCAGTTATCTTTGGGACGGTCAAGTAGGGTATGATGGAGATTATGGAGGAGAGGCTCATGGCATTCAAAGCCGAGATTGTTGCGGGCCAAGTCGGGGCTCGAACACCCTCATTCTAGGAGTTCAAGGCGTGCGGGGCGCCGGTGTTTTTCGGGGTCATGGACCCCATTATTAGCCGACGCTGGGTGGCGGACATAGAGAACGCCCAGCGCATGAGTTCTTTCCCTGATGCGGAAAAGGTGGGTTTCGCTTCATGTATGCTGAGAGATCGAGCCCGAGATTGGTGGGGAGAGGTGACTAGCTAGGTGGGAGCAACCGGTATGGCTGAGATGACGTGGGCCGAGTTTGTTAGGCGATTTGATTTGGCGTTTGCACCACCTATTGAGGTGCAAAGGCTGGTGAGGGAGTCTCATGAGCTTCAGCAGACCACCGAGACTGTGGCGAAGATCACCGCCAAGTTTCAGGAACGGGCATTGTTGATTCCACAGTATGCTACCGATGAGGACATGAGGAGGACGAGGTATCATTCCATGCTGAGGGATGATATCCACGAGTTTGTGAGTTTTACAGGGTGCAAAACCCTGAATGAGATGGTGGAGAAGGCATGTGAGCGGGAGATAGATTTGGACTTTCACACAAAGCGGAAGCTGGAGCAGGCACATACAACAGTAGGTCAG
Source organism: Lactuca sativa (assembly GCF_002870075.4). Taxonomy (NCBI): domain Eukaryota; kingdom Viridiplantae; phylum Streptophyta; class Magnoliopsida; order Asterales; family Asteraceae; genus Lactuca; species Lactuca sativa. The sequence goes on from NC_056628.2 coordinate 114,142,211, forward strand.
GGTAAAAAGCCTAAGACCTCGGATTCTTCCAGCAGGGGCCAGCAGGGCTGTGGTCGGCATGCCAAGTGCAGTAAACCGCATAATGGGGCTTTTCGAACGGCAAGCTCGGGATGCTACGCATGTGGCCAGTCGAGCCACGTGATCAGGGATTGGCCCAAGAAGGGCTTGATTTGTGTTCATTGCAACCACACCAGCCACAAACGGGCCGATTGTCAGAGGTTTCAGGGAGGGGGAGGAGCAGTGGCGCTGCCTGCGCCCGTCACGATGAGGATTACTGATGGCCGCTCTGCTAAGGCGGATGCTCCCACAGCGAAGAGCCGTGTGTTTCAATTGACTACCGAGGAGGCTCGGGCAGTGCCATATTTCGTGGTTGGTACATGTTTTATCTTTCCTGTTCTATATTTATTTGTATTGCTTATGTGTATTTTTGTGCTCATGAATAGGGACCTTTTTGGTCAATGGGATGTCAGCTCACGTTCTATTTGATTCGTGTGCTACCCGATCATTTCTATCTCTTGCACTTAGCAAGAAGTTTCGGGATGCGCCAGGGACCTTGGAGTCCCCGCTTGAGGTTGAGATTGCAGATGACCTTACCGTGAGTGTTGCGAGGGTGTATCGGGAATGTGTGCTGAATGTGCTTGGAGAAGGTTTCGTGTTAATCTAGTTCTGATACTATTGCGAGGACTGAAAGTGATTGTCGGGATGGACTGGTTGGGGGCCAATGGGGCCATGGTAGATTGCGAGCACCAGTTAGTGAGGGTTCGAACCCCAAGTGGGGAGAATTGGTTATTCATGTAGATAGGGCCTCGCAAGAGCCAACCCTTTGTTCAGCTGAGAGGGCTCCAAGATTTCTGCAGCAGGGATGTACAGGATTTCTGGCATATATCTCAGATACAAGGGTTGAGACCATGACAGATGTGGGCAGTGTGTCGTTTGTACAGGAGTTTCGGGATGTCTTTCCCGAGGAGTTACCGGGAGTGCCCTCAAAGAGGCAAGTGGAGTTTTGCATTGATTTAGTGATGGGTACCGCTCCGATAGCGAAGGCACCGTACTAGCTAGCACCACCCGAGATATAGGAGCTATCTATGCAGCTTCAGGAGCTGCTAGACTGAGGGTTTATCCGTCCCAACATTTCCCCATGGGGATCACCGATCCTATTCGTGAAAAAGAAGGACGGGTCACACAGGATGTGTATTGATTATCGAGACCTGAACAAACTAATGGTGAATAATTGTTATCCATTACCAAGGATCGATGATTTGTTCGATCAGCTGCAGGGTGCGTCTTGGTTTTCCAAGATTGGTCTTCGATCGGGATACCATCAGATGAGGATTCGGGACGAAGATATACCGAAGACAGCTTTCAGGACTCGGTATGGGCACTATGAGTTCGTGGTGATGCCATTTAGATTCACCAATTGCCCAACATCATTCATGAATCTCATGAACAGGGTGTGCAGACCGATGTTGGATCGGTCGGTGATCGTTAATATTGATGATATCCTGGTCTATTATAAGATCAAGGAGCAGCATGAGCAGCATCTGAGGGATGTATTGGAGACACTAAGAACGGAAAGGCTTGATGCTAAGTTCTCAAAGTGCGATTTTTGGTTGTGTGAAGTACAGTTTTTGGGGCACATCATTAACCAGGAGGGTATTTCGGTGGATCCAGCCAAGGTTTAGGCAGTGATGAAGTGGGAATTACAAAAGAATGCATCCGACATCCGTAGCTTCTTGGGTTTAGCAGGCTATTATTGGAGATTCATACAGGATTTCTCCAAGTTCTTCGTGCCTTTCACCTGCTTGACCAAGAAGAGTGTGACATTTCAATGGTGCACGGATCATCAGTTGGCTTTTGAGACCCTAAGATAGAGGTTATGTGAGGCTCCGATTCTAGTGCTACCTGAGGGGCTAGATGACTTGGTAGTGTATTGTGACGCATCAATCTCAGGGTTAGGCGTGGTATAGATGTAGGGGGCATGTGATAGCTTACGCCTCGAGGCAGTTAAAGCCTCGTGAGGCGAATTACCCTATTCACGACCTGGAATTGGGGGTAGTGGTGTTTCCCCCCCAAGATTTGGAGACACTATTTGCATGGGGTATGGTGCACTATTTATACTGATCATAAAATCTTGAAGTACTTAATGCATCAGCAAAACCTCAACATGTAGCAGATGAGGTGGTTGGATGTGCTGAAGGACTATAATTGTGAGATCTTATACCATCTAGGGAAGGCCAACGTGGTGGCCGATGGTTTGATCCGCAAGACAGCGGGTTCCCCGATTGGGAACATTTGTTTGAGGATGATGGTGATCTCTCCATTGTTAGATATGATCAAAGAGGCTCAGGTCAAGGGTGTAAATAAAGAGAACTGGAAGATAGAGTGGATTCGGGGTCAGTATCCCTTGTTTGTTTGGGATAGTCGGGGTCTTCTGACATAGTGTGTTCAGGTGTCGGTATTGGTAACTGGAGGGGTGAGACCGAAGATATTGGAGGAGGCATATAAGTCCAAGTTCTCTATACATACAGGGGCTACAAAAATGTATAGAGACTTGAGACTGAGTTACTGGTGGCCCTACATGAAGCAGGAGATTGTTTGGTTTGTGGAGCAGTGCCTAACCTGCCGGTAGGTCAAGGCCCAACATCAGCGGCCTCATGGCAAGGTTAAGCTGCTACCTATCCCCATGTGGAAGTAGGAAGAGATCACTATGGACTTCATCACGAAGTTACCGAGGACAGCGAGGGGTGTGGACGCCATATGGGTGATTATGGACAGGTTGACGAAGAGTGCCCACTTTATTCCGATCTTTGAGAGTATATCCATTGAGAAGTTGGCAGATATTTATGTACGAGAGGTGGTGGCTAGACACAGGGTTCCAATGTCGGTAGTCTCTGACAAATACGTTCGATTTACATCTAGATTCTATAAGAAGTTCCACGAGAAACTGGGCACTCAGTTGCATTTTAGCACGGCGTACCACCCCCAGGTAGATGGACAAAGAGGGAGGATGATCTAGACACTTGAGGATATGCTTCGGGCATGCGTGTTGGATTTTGGAGGTAGTTGGGATACATGCCTCCCATTGGCAGAGTTTTCATACAACAATAGTTACCATGTCAGTATCGCCCGACCTCCATTTAAGATGTTGTATGGTCGGAGATGTAGGTCCCTGGTTTGTTGGGGCGAGGTTGGACACTGAGTCATGGGGAATACCAAGGTAGTGCTCAAGACTATCGGGTTGATTCAGTAGGTGCACGACCGGCTGCGAGTCGCACAGAACCGTCAGAAAAGTTATGCTGACCGGCGTCGATTGGATCTGGAGTTCCTGGTGGGGGACTTTATGTTACTAAAGGTGTCGCCATGGAAGGGATTCATCAGGTTTCGAAAGAGAGGCAAGTTGGGGCCGCGATATATTGGCCCGTTCAGGATTTTGGCCTGAGTGGGCAAGGTGTCTTACTGTTTGGATTTGTCGGACGAACTTAGCCAGATACACAACACCTTCCATATGTCTCAGCTCCGGAAGTGTCTCACATACGAGGCCGCAGTCTTTTCTCTTGACGACATTCAGCTAGACAAGAGCCTAAACTACATTGGGAGGCCCGTTGCGATTTTAGATAGGAAGACAAGGTTCTTCAGAACAAGGAAGTGAAGCTTGTAAAGGTGCAATGGCAGCACCAAAGGGGCTCCGAATGGACATGGGTGCCGGAGGATGAGATGCGGGAGCATTACCTAGATATATTTGCGTCTACGGACTTCTAGGATGAACTCTAGTCCAAGTAGGGGAGAGTTGTAACACTCCAATTCAGGTATTACTCTTTAGACCCCTTAAAAAGGAAATGATGGCATAAAAGGTCCCTTAGTACGTGGGGCGTACTCCAGGAGTACGCTTAGTGTACTAAGGATGCATGATCACGGAAGGTGGCCACGTATGCATAGCTATGTGGGGCGTACGTGACAGAGGGCCAAAACCATAATTCTTAGACTTCACACCTAGTTAAACACCCTTAAGCCTCTTGGACTAAACCCTAGCCAGCCTCCCTAGTCTTATTTCGCCCTTCTACACCAGAGATACCTTGTGAGAGTGTCTTTGAGCTTAAGGAGTGTATTTTTGGCCATTTTAGTGGCATTGGGCTTCAAGAATCTACATCTAGTTCACCTTGAAGAGCTTCTGGAGGTATAACACTTTGATCTTGCCATCTTATTCATGAGATCTAGCTAGGGTTTTCTACTTTGTCTCTTTAGTTGGTTTTGGACCTTCTCTTGAGAGTTTAGCAACTCCAGAGGCTGAAATGGTTATATCTGAACTTTGTGAGCATGCTAGATGCATAAAGGTGCTAGCTTGAAGATTATCTAGACTCCATGCATGAGTTTGAAGCTTTCCATGGAGTCCTAATATGAAGAATGAAGTTTTTAAGTCCCATATAGCATGCAAGGGCATAAAGTTGCCAAATTTATACCCTAGGACATCATAATGAGCTCAGATCTGATATTGGACATTAGAATACCTAGTAGTAAGCACTTAATAGAAGAAAGTGCTTAATCAGTTTGTACGTTGGGGTGTAAGTTAGAGTACGTCGCGTGTACAACTCAGGGACTCAGTACGTTGCGCGTACCAGGGTGGTACACAAGGCGTACGCACAACAGATGGACTCAGACTTGTTTTGGGCTTTTAAGCTTTTGGGCCTTAATTAGTCATTGGGCCTGGTCATGTTTTTGAGTTAGTGGGCCAGCTTATCTGTTTTGGGCCATGGATGCTATGATTGGGCTTTATTGGGCCATGAGGCCCATTAGTGATTTTGGACATGGACCTTGGGTCCATTAGAATAGAAAGACTTTGTGGGCCATTGTGAAAGGACTTGGAGCTTGGATTTTTCAATTGGATTGTGTTTAGTCCTAACCTTGGGTAATGTTATTATTGTTCAACACAGGTGGTTACAACTGTTAGGAGAGCAGCTCTCAAATTGAACAGACAGAGGTGAGTCTCCTCACCATACCAATGGGTCTAAGGCACCAAGGGCAGCCCATTTTATGATATGTGGTACACTAGCGGAAGTTATATTTAAGGCATGATAGTTGGTTATGTGCTAGGAAGTATGCTAGTTGTATATGTGGTATGCTTGTATGGAAGACCATTGGAGAGCCCATGGCACCTAGATGTAAAACCATGTGGAGAGCTCATGGCTTTCCTATTAAATACCATGGGAGAGCCCATGGCACTTAGGTGTAAGACCATGTAGGGAACCCATGGCATCCTGGAGTAAGACACTGAGGATAAGCCCACGACATCTCTATATGTTGTATGCATGGCTTATGTGATATATGTAGCTTTTATAGCTAATATGATATGTGTTATGTGGATTGTGTGTGGTGTATGCTTTAGGGAACTCACTAAGCATTAGCTTACAGTTTGTTGATTTGTTTCTGGTACATCTGAGCCTAAGGGCAAGGACAACGCTTGATGGCGCGACGTGCACTCTCCGACATTAGTTTAATGGGACACTCTGATGTTTTGAATAAAATGTTAATGTAATGAATTTTGAAAACAGTGGTTATTGTTACTTTACATTTTATGGGAATGTTTGGCTAATTTAAATTGAAAATTTTTATTTGAAAATTTTGGGTCGTTACACCCCAACATATCGGGGTCCTACATTGCATCCTATAGAGCATCTCAAAAGGAGATCAATCAATGTTGGCATGAGAACTATTGTTATACAAAAACTCCACCAAAGGGAGATACGTATCCCAACTCCCACCGAAATCCAAAACACACGTCCGAACCATATCCTTTAAGTTTTGAATCTGTCGCTTGTTCTGACCGTTAGTCTGCGAGTGGAAGGTCGTACTGAAATGCAGATGAGTACTTGGAACCTCTTCCAAATTCTGGAAGTAAACCGCATGTCCTAGTCTGAAACCACAGAAACCAGCACCCCATGTCGTGCCACAACCTCCCTGATGTATACCTTCGCCAAATTTTGCGCATAGATACTCTCTAGAATCAAATTAACATATGCACTCTTCTTCAATCGATCTACAATGACCCAGATCGAATCCACTCCGCATGGAGTTTGAGGCAACTTCGTTATGAAATCCATGGTAATCTCCTCCTATTTCCAAACGAGAATATCTAATGCATGCATCTTGTCGTGAGGTTGCTTATGCTCAGGCTTGACCTTCCTGCAAGTCAAGCACCTCTCCATACACCAAGATACATCCCGCTTCATGTAGGGCCATCAATAATTAGGACAGATATCTCTATACATCTTCGTCGCCTCGGGATGAATAGAGAACCTCGATTTGTACGCCTCCTCCATCATAATGACCTGACACACACCACCCTAATACAGAACCCACACTCTCCAATGGAGATTCAATTACCCTAGGCTATTGAAGTCAAAGGAAACCACATGACCCACTATGCGTTCACTCTTTCGGTGCTCTTCCTTCATAGCCTCAACTTGAGCCTCTCGAATCCGCTCCAAAAAGTGGATTAATCATGGTCATCCTCAAAAAAATATCCATGATCGGAGTCGTGACCGCTTTGCGGCTAAGAGCATCAGCCACCATATTGGCTGTCACCGGATTGTAAAGAATCTCACAATCATAATCCTTCACCACATCGAACCATCGAACCTGCCTCATGTTCAGATTCGGTTGATCCATCAAATACCTCAGGCTCTTGTGATCCATCTAAATAGTACAACGGACTCCGTAGAGTTAATATCGCAAAATCTTGAGGGTGAAAACCACAGCCCCAAGCTCTAAATCATGCGTCAGATAATTCGCCTCATGAGGCTTCAGCTGCTTTGAAGCGCAAGCGATCACACAATCCATCTGCATCAGAACTGCACCCAAACCCGTGATCGACACATCACATTAAACCACGCAATCCTCGACACCCTCCGGAAGGGTCAAAATCAGTGCCTCACATAATTTCTGTCTCAGAGTCTCAAAAGTTGCCTGCTACTCAGGCCCTCGGTGAAAAGTGACTGTCTTCTTCGTCAATCGAGTCAAAGGAACCGCTCTCTTGGAGAAATCCTTAATGAACCTCCGATAGTAGCCTACCAACACAATGAAACTTTGAATCTCAGATGGAGACCTCAGAACCTCCCACCTCATCACGGCCTCGACCTTGGTCGAATAAACCAGAATACCGTTCTGGTTGACAAGGTGCCCTAGAAACTGCACCTCGCACAACCAGAACTCACACTTGGAGAACTTCACATAAAGTCTCTCCTTCCTCAAAGTCTCCAATACCTCCCTCAAGTGCTCCTCATTTAGCTCCTGGGTCTTGGAATAGACCAGAATATCATTATTGGATATAATCACAAACCAATCCAGCATCGGCCTACGCGGTTCATGAGGTCCATGAACATGACTGCAGCATTGGTGAGCCCGAAGGGCATCACCATGAACTCGTAATGACCATAATGAGTCCGGAAAGCCATCTTCTGCACATCCTCCTCTCTGACTCTCATTTGATGATAAGTCAAACGGAAATCAATCTTGGAAAACCAAAATACACCCTGAAGCTGGTCAAACAAATCGGCAATCCTCGAGAGTGGATAACGACTCTTCATTGTTAGCTTATTCAGCTTCCGATAATCAATACACATTTGATGAGACCCATCATTCTTCTTCACAAATAGGATCAGTGTTCCCCATGGCAAACTGCTCGGTCGAATGAACCCCTTGTCTAACAACTCTGCAACTGTGTAGACAGTTTCTTCATCTCTGGAGGAGCTAACCGATATGGTGCCTTGGCTATCAGAGACGCACCAAGAACTAGGTCAATCCTAAACTCCACCTGCCTCTCCGGAGGCACTCCAGAAAAATCCTCCGGAAACACATACGGGTACTCCCATACAATCGACACATCATCCACAGTCTCCTTACCCCTATCCCGGGTATCCATAACATATGCGACAAATCTAGAACAACCCTGCTGAAGATAACGTCTGGCCCTAGCTGCTGAACATAGAATCGGCCCATGCTGAGCTCTCTCTCCCTGAACCACCAACTCTCCCCCACTTGGGGTCTGAATCTGTACTAACTGATGCTCACAATCGATCACCACCCCATTAGGGCTCAACCAGTCCATCCCTACAATAACCTTGTTCCTGCGCAATGGAATGGGAACCAAATAAGTCGGATACTACTAGCTGAACATCTCAAGAACACAACCCCGATAAACCCTCGATACCCTGACAAATTGATCATCTGCAATCTCAACATATAAGTGGCAATCCAACTCCTTTGGAGCTCCAACAAACCTCTTGCTAAGCGCAAACGATCCAACAGATTGGGTAGCCCCCAAATCAAACAATACCAAAGCGGATATACCGTTCACAAGGAATGATCCTAAAATAAAACACACAAATAAGCATAGAAATCAACATAATATAGAGGAGTCACATACTCTACAAGTTTCTTGGTATCATCGTAGCTTTCCTTGGCTCCAATACGCATCCTCTGCTTCAAATAGTATGGGCCCATACTACCTTCCACATCTATGCGTACTTTCCTCAAGGATCGCCTTGAATCCTCCAAGTCACTTCCTATACATACATACAATCCTCAATAAGACAAGGTTCCCATCACTAAATCTTTTCCTAGGTTTTCCTAAGGCAACCACCGCACTACTCACCACCATCAGCTACAGAAGAAACTCCCTCTAACATCCTCTAACTAGCTTACGAATGCAATTACATATAATCGACACCATATAATTCTTTGAATGAACATTCTCACACTACAATGGTTGGATAAACAAGTGTTGTGCAATAGAGTTAAAACCTAACCTTCTAAAACTATTTAGTCTCAACAATATGTAACTTAGCATATTCGCTTACCAGTTAGCTGAAGTTAGTGAGGACTCCTAACAAGCACAAAGCAAGCAGCATTCGAGCATCGAGAAATCAGAATCAAGCATAACCTAAACAAACCATCTTATCACTGATTGATCGGTGCTAGCATGAAATTCTACAAGCTCATACAGTAGGCATATAAAGGCATCTCTCCTTTAATTCTATCATGTGAAACCTAAGTAGATCCTTAGCCCTAACTAGCATGCGATTCACATATTCACAAATCAACGCATATCATAAAACATGTATGGGAATTTTGGGACAACTTACATTAGCTCGGTCGATTGCATGCACCACACCCTTTTTATTTTATTAGAAAACCCTTTTATAAAACATTTCTTTTCAAAAAAAAACTCTACCAACCCTCTGTTTGAGTTCAAACACCCCCAAGAGTATGTCTAAATCCCTCAAACTAAGGCTCGGATACCAACTTGGAACATCCTAAAAATCAAGACTAAAAATTTCAGTTATTAAATTAATAAAACCATCATCCAACAACATCACATAAATCATGGCAAATAAAAATGTATCACTAACATCCAAAATACCACATACCATACATATCAAACATATAATGGTCTCTGCCTGTCATCGGGCCCCGCCCGATATACATATAAACATATAAAAATACAATCATACAAACATATGCAATGATCGCAAAGATAAATAGCATACAGGATAGTCATCGAGCCCCATCCGATAAACATATAAACACATATGCAAGACTCACGCGGACAACTAGCATCCTAAACATAACAAACCATGGGTCGGCATTGGTGCCTTCGACCTGCTAAACATGGTGAGCAAACTCACCTCAAGCTGCAGAATCACTCGAATAAAATCTCAGTCTACTTGTCTAGAAAATTCCCGCGTTAACATCATTAAATAAATATCCAATTAATAACTAGATCTCGACCCATAATCAAGAATCTAAGTCACTTGTCCAATATCTAGGGTAAAAGACCATTTTTTCATTTTTCTTACTTAAAGCCTAACCCATTGCTTAAAAGGCCCAAATTCCTAAATGGCATCTCAAGGCCCAATAAGGCCCAACTTCCAAATTGGGCCCAAAATCATCATGGACCCATTACCAAGAAAACCCATAGCCTAACCATGACTCAAAGTCAGAAGTCTAAAGGCCCAACAAGGCCCAAACCCTAAAAGCCCAAGATATGGCCCAAACCCGAGAAAATCAATCTGCTAAGTACGCAGGGCATACTCAGCTCGTACACTTAGTGTACTCCTTCCAGGGTCAGTACGCGCAATGTACCAGTTACGTATGCCCAACGCACTCCCTGATTACCAACCCAACCCATTAAGCGCTTAACTAGTTAAGCTAACATGCTAACCTCTCAGATCTGGTTCTAAATGGCGACTTAATACGTAGAGTTGGAAACTTTACACCCATGAATGGCTTAATGGGGCCCAATACTTAAAAAGAAGCTTAATAAGAACCTTAACACTTGCATGGACCAATATCTTACATAAAGATTGCATTTTTATGGATAAAGGACCTCAATGGAGCTAAGATCTAACATCCATGGCTTTTGGAGTAGATCAAAAGCTCAACTTTAACTCAAAAGACTCAAAAATGCATAAACAACACCCTAGTTGGATCTAGCACATATAATCATCAAGATGAAAGCTTTTTTTACCTCAAATGGCTTGCTAAGGTAAAGATAACTCTAGATCTACAAGCTCAAGCTACTCCTAAGCAACCTCCAAGTGTTCCTCTTCTTCTTCTTCACCACAGAACACCAATAAACTCACTTTTAAGCTCAAATCTCACCAAATACACTTAGGGTTTCCATATTAGGGCATAGGGTGATGGAGGCTGATCAATAGAGTGTCCAAGAGTGAGATAAGTTGTTTAAATAGGGTACAAACCTTCAAAATTAGGGTTTGCCTCTACAACATGTACGCCCCATGTACGTGGATGAAACTCGCGATCTGGAACGAGCTAGTACACTAAGCGTACTAAGAGTACGCCCCACATACTAGCTAGGGACTAGAATGTAATGATTATTACAATAAGGGGCTAAAGGAAATATACCAAACTTTCGAGTGTTACACTTTGTGTTCTTGAAACTTAATGAGATTGTGTGAGTGTATCAGATTAGTTTTTTTTTTTTGTCTATTAATTATACTGTTGGAGTTAATCAAAATATAGGAAGAGTTTTGCAAAAAATGTCATTGATGAAAATGACTCTTAAATGATTTTTAACCTTTAGAGGTACTCATTTGATCTTATATATATATATATATATATATATATATATATATATATATATATATATATATATATATATATATATATATATATATATATATATATATATATATATATATATAGGGAGTGGTTCAAATGAGAACCACAAAAGATTAAGAACCTAAGAACCTCATTTAATAACTAAATATATATTGTGAATATTATCAAGTTTGTTAAAATCCTGATTTTGGGCTTTTTGGTAAGAGAATGGCAAAATCGTAATTTTTTTAGTCTAATACTTTTGTGCATGCATTCATTTATATTTTAACACAAAACTTTTATAAAATACAACTTTATACAGTCCATTTAGAGTTTAATACATAAAATTCACAACTTAACAGAACTTATTTTACACTAATTCTCAAATTCATAAAAATCAAACCCAAACTTTACCACCACCAAATGCCGCCATCAACCACCTGTGCCAACATTGCAACAGTTCTTTCTTCCAAATGAGATATGCATATAAAGTTAGACAATGACATGTTAAATACTACATTCATAGTTTAATAAACTGGTTTATTCATCCATTTTGAATTTAATGCAAAATAATTAAAAAACTAAGGCATTCTTACATACTTATATAACATTAAAAATAAATATATTTACAAGAAATTAATACAAATTTTTTTTATATAAATCATTCATATTTTATTACAAAAATTATCAAAAAAAAATCACAGCAACATGTAGTCAATTCATCATTTAATATACTCAATTATCGTTTAATATATATAATTTAAATCTTAATATAAAAAATTAAAACTTTAATACATAAAAATATCATATTCTTAACTTAAAACATACATTTATACATTTAGATCTAACGGTTGGTGTTTTTCAAAATTTAATGTACATAATATTCATAATTTAAATTTTATATAATTTTGTTAAAATTAGAGAAAATCATATATATATATATATATATATATATATATATATATATATATATATATATATATATATATATATATGTATAACGATTCTTTCTTCTCATATTTCAGAAGCAAATACAAAATTCATAAAAATTTCAAATCTTAATACAGTCAATTCACAGCTTAATACAATCATTTCAAAGTTTAATACATAAAATTCACAGCTTAATACAGAAATTCATAGTTTAATACACAAAAAATATATATATGTATGGCTATATTTTTTTAACTTAATACTAACAGTTATATGTTCTTATCTAGAGGCATTTTTATCTATTAAATTGTGAATTTATTATACTAAGTTGTGAACAAATTTACATCTTAACACAACAAATTCACAGTTTAATACAATATATTCACAACTTATTTATAAGTATAATCTCATATTTCAGTGTATGAAAAACTCATTTATATTTTAATACATACATAAGTTATCTCATACATCATAAGCAAACATCAAAAGAAAAATATATACGTGAATCATAAAAAATGATAACTTATCTAAAATCAACGAAGATGATGAGTGAGAAATAGAAAATATAATTACTCTTCCACTATCGCCACCATTAACACTGCCAAGTACCAGTCTACCATACGTTGCCATCAACTATCGTCACCACAAAGCATCAATGTCAACACCAACAACATCATTCCCTAAAAAATCAAAAAATGATTAAAAAAACAAAATTCGCAGTTTAATTCATTATTTTAGACACTAATTCACAACTTAATTTAATATTTCAGACACTAATTGAAAACTTAATTCAATATTTCAGACACTAATTCACAAGTTAGTGCATAAAAAAAACACATTCATAACTTAACTTACATATTCACAATTTAATGCATAAAAACACATATTCACAGTTTAATACACTATGTTCACAACTATTTTATAGGTATAAAATTCAAATCTTGATAAAAAAAATAGAATTCACAGCTTAATATAGCATTTCAGGACTCTTATTCACAATTTAATCAAACACATTGTATGATCTATAAAAAGATATTCAGATGATCGATTAAAAAAAAAAAAAAAAAAAAAAAAAAAAAAAAAAAAAAAAAAAAAACTTTGAACTTATAAAAAATAATATATGCTCAAATTAAAACTCACATTTATACATTCAGATTTGTAGACTATTCTTTCAAATTTTATTCACACAAAATATTCACAATTTAAATTTTACATAATTTATTAAAAATGAGATAAAATAATATTTTTATATAATGTTTCATTCATCTCATATTTCAAAAGCAAAAAAATAATTAATAAAAAAATCACAACTTAATATAAACAATTCACAATTTAATACAATTAATTTACAGTTTAATATAGTGAACATTTTAATACAATCAATTCACAGTTTAATACACAAAATTTGCAGCTTAATATAATAACTTCAAAGTCTAATACATAAAAATTATACATTCACGACCATATTCTCAATTTAAAACAAATATTTCAAGACTTTAATTCACAGTTTAATAAAGGAGTTTTAGAGCCTAATTCACAGTATTTACCACTTAAAAACATATTGATTTTGTTTAAGCGTTTCATCAAATACCTTGTGTGGACCACACAAATTCACAGTTTAACAAAGTCTTTTAGGATTCTCATTCACAATTTATTAGAACAGTCTAGTACTCTCATCTTTAGTATTCACAGCTTAAAAACATATTAATTCACTCATTCACAGTTAAAACTAATATTAACAGAACTAAACAATAATTGAAAAATTAAAACATCACCGTTCACAACTTAAAAAAAAATCAAATTATTTGAGAAAAACCTAATATGATAACACATATTCTAAATTTAATTCACAATATAACAACCAAAAATATAAACTTTGAATATCATTTTTGTGCAAATATTATAGCAAACAATAAATAAGTTATTAAAACATTAAATTAATTCACACATTAACAAAAGGAAAACCAATCATAACAAAAATATTTTTTTTTGTCAAACACAAAGTAAGACTTTTAAAATAAAAAGGCTTATATTATAATATAATGATATATTCTTAAAAAATCAAACTCAAAATATGTATAATTAATTGTTCAAAATTTTATAATTATGAAATAGCTAAATTCTTAATGATTAGACAAATCATAAAACAAAAATAAAGCTATAAAAATAAGAGGCAAAAGTAAATATAGAATCAATGGCATGTGATATTCTATTAACAAAGGATAGGTAACTAATAGCTAAGTAATAGCTAGGAGCTAGAAGCTAGGGAATATTGACAATATATTAAGGTATCTATGAACTTATGGAGCTAAGTAATAGCTAGGAGCTAGGGAATAGTGACAATACTTAAATAAAAAAAATAAAGAAGATTACCTCTTATGTCTCTGTAATGCAAGTTGTCGATTATTTGCTTTCTTCAAAAATAAAACCATTAATAAGCCAACATGAACTGCCTCTCTCTCATCCATCATAAAAGCTTTGAATTCGCTTCTTCTCCAGCGACTAGTAATGGCGAGGGGCGATGACAGGTCTAAGGTCGGTTTTGGATTTTTGTAGTTCTCGTTAATGATTGTATTCAACATAACTGACGTTAATCCACCTTCGATTTCGATTGTATTCAACACAACACTGGTGGAAGAGTAGCGTTGCGGTGGTGGTCTGAGATGAAGCAAATCTATAAAGAGGCGATTACGATAGATCATAGCCGTCAAAGCTTGTAAATTGGGAATTTCCACTCACCGGAGATGGTAGATCTCGACACTCCTCTCGCCAGTGCTCGTGAATCTGACATCACCGCTCATCGGAGTCTTATATCTAGCCTCGTATATCGTCGGTGGTGGTAGTTACCAACAGAAATCACAGATGTCGAGATCTATAAGGACAACGCTATCAGTGGATGTCACACCCCCAAACCTGAACGGCGGAAACGTTCGGGGGCGGATGACTTCATGTGGTAACATAACAAATGAATACATAGTAAAGAAAGCAATACAACCATCATATATATAATTGAAAGTTTACATTTGTCAAAAGTTACATGTTCAAAACCAATTACAATATGATGTCAAAAATACGAGATTAAACTGGCGCCGTAGCACCCCTTCATCAAAAGCGTAATGAATACCTGAAATTACTGATTTCCTGGGACATACAAGTAATTTTGAAAGAGTAGATCAGCATTTAAGCTGGTGAGTTTCATAAGTATTTAAGTGACAATGTTTGTATGAAATGAAATGTTTTGTCTTTGTTTGTTTGTATTCAGAAAATCCTATATTTTCTACTAGTATAAAAGTAGCCTTCTCTCAAGACCAATATTTGTTTCCAAAATGAATGTAAGTGTAAAATAACCAATGTGTTTTGAAAACCTTGTAAATCAATGCATTTTTAATACCCCATGTGAGTTTTATAACCATACTATTGACTCGGAATGCCTATACACAACGTTCTTCAGGCGTTGGAATGTTATGACGTTTGTTACCCCAAACGGTGGATTGCAGCTAACAGTCAGGGCGCGGGTTGTCAAGCCCGTATAGATCTATGCACAAACACCATGCTCCCCCTCCAAGGGATTCTGGTATATAATACAGGACTTGAAATGTGTACTCGAACGTATATGAAGTTAGTGTCTCACAAAACCGTGGTATAAAAACAGATCTACTTGTTAAAATGTTACGTTTGTTCTTGTATACGAAAGTAAACTTCTTGAAATTCATGGTTCTAGTACATAAGAGTTAGAAATTTGTTCGTAAAACTATACCTATTATAGTTTTCTAAAAGTGTGTCTCGTTTGTTTAGAAATACCTAGAAAAGGAATCATTTGTTTATGAAAGCATAGATTTTTGGTGTAGAGTCTAAGATAGACAAGAATAATCTAAGAAAAGTTTAGTTTATACATGCATTACAACAATTTATATTTCAAAGGATGGAATATAACATATTTTGTATATATAAAAGTTCCCTATATAGTTTATAAATCACATGCGATTTGGATATATAAAAGCACATAAAATAATTGTTTATGTAACACACGATAATACTCGTGAGTTTTACTTGTAATCCCCCCCTTGAAAGCATATAAAAGAATTTAGAGAATATTTAAAAGGTAAATTAAAGGGTATGAACTCACTTGAAAGTTTGAAGATAGCGAGATGGAAAACCGGGCAGAGTTTCGTCTCAGGAAACGGATTTTCCTCGGGATTCTCGGGAATCTCGGGAGTAAAATCGACCCTCGGGACTTGAGCAAAAAGACCAGAGCTTCGGGTTTGAACGGGCACGGAAAACGAGGCAAGATTGTGAGAGAGAGGAGAGAAATGAGCATTTTTCTCGGAAGCCCTCGCATCCTATTTATAGGAAGGCTGAACCGCCTCGGTACGCGGGGCGTACGCTCGTACGCAGCACGTACGCGTACGTCATGCATGACCGAAGCCTCGACTGCCTCGGTTTCGGATGGGACGGGTCGGTGGGGAAGCGGGTCGGATGGGACGGCGGGTCGAATGGGACAGCGGGTCGGATGGGACAGCGGGTCGGACGGGTCGGTCGGACGGACGGGTCGGATGGGTCGGATGCCTCGGATAGGGCGACGTGGACGATCAGAGGCCAAGTCTCTCGGGTACGCAGGGCGTACAGGGGTACACAGCGCGTACCTCGGATGAGAACGTTGACTCCTCTTCGGATAAGGTCCAAATTTTGAATTAAATAAATATATAATTTATTTAATAAACTTCAAAAATTCATATCTTCTTCATACGAACTCCGTTTTCGATGGTCTTTATATCCACGCGTAGGTGAGACTACGCTCTACAACTTTCGTTTAGACTCCGTCGGCAAATTCCGAAATTATTTTTTTATTATTTATATTAAACTCATCGTGTTTAAGGAATTTCTTTGAAAATTCATAACTTCTTTATCTGATGTCGGTTTTTGCCAGACTTTTTACCGCTGAAATACCATTGTCGAGACCTTCGATTCTCGTTTAGGTCATTCCGGCCAAAAGTCGCTCGATCTCCGATTCGAGTTTTTAGCTGTCTGTTGCTAAGCTGAACTTGGAAAAATCATAACTTCGATATATGAAGTCGGATTTGGGCGTTCTTTTTACGTACGATCATGGTTTTAAAGACATTTAAACATAGAAGGAATTTAAATAGAACTATTTGTTCATTTTATTATGAAAGTAAATTTTATTACTCAAAAGTGGTTACAATACTTGACCCATTTAGGTCATTACAAGGAGTTGAAATATCGGGTTGTCACAGTGGATTTGGTACATGTAGAGTAGAAGTTACAGATCTGGATGGAAGTGTTGGTGCCGACTTGGATTCCAACGAGTCGGAGGTGGGCGGACATGGCGACGGAAGCGATTAATGGAATATGTCGGTAGTAGAAGGAGGGAAGGAAAAGGGAGGTTGATATTTTTGAGAAATATGATAGAATGAATCAGATGTAATTTAGATCTAGTTTTTGATATTTGATTATTTGTTTGTGAAACTAGGCTAGTATTTGTTGTTATTTACAATCATGTCATTATTGAAAAATAATAAATATATGATTAATTATAAGTTTAAAAAATGGTTCTTATAGTTCTTAACTTTTTTTGGTTCTCATTTGAACCTTTACCTATATATATATATATATATATATATATATATATATATATATATATATATATATATCTTAATTACCTTATAAAGCATTTTTGGTCAAATGCTGAATTTTAAGTCGTACAAACATACAATGCATTTGTACAATCAATTTATGCATTACAAAAAGAGTAGAGTACATATAGTCAACAGTTGAAAAGGTCAAATCTCTTATCCCTTATTCTTAGGCTATTTTGACCCGGTTCATTCCTTATCTCCGTATTTCCCCAAATCTCGCAATTTCTGTTCACAAATCTTGGATATATATCGCTGACGTTTCCATTTCTTGGGTTTAATTCATCTTTCAGCATTCAACCACCATTGTCACACCTGTCGCTTGACGATGGTAAACGGCTAGTACCTTATAAAGCATCTTTGGTCAAACGCTGAATTTTAAGTCATCCAAACCATAATGCAATATGTACAATCACTTTATGCATTAAAAAATACTAAATTTTATCCGGTCAATATTTATGAAAAAGTCATAAGATAAGATAATAAGATTTTGAATATGTCAAAGTTTGACCAAGTATTCATCATATCCAATTGAATCGGTCAAATACCAAGTATTCATCTTATCCAATTGAATAAGTCAAATACCATGTACACGTTATAAAGCATTTCCACTCTTTCTCATCCTCTCTCAACCACCTGTTTTCAAAAACCCTAAAATACGCTACCCAATACTTAGCCTCTGCTACCACCACTCACCGCCAATGTCATAAAATTCGGCAACCACCACCTTGATCTACATCACACTAATCACTATGTCCACCACCATCACTACCCTGGAGTCGATGGTTCTAAAATCCATCACCTTCTTCACCATGATTGACCTTCATCCTCACTCTAATTACCCTAAATGTCACAGCCGCCACCGCCTCTGGCTCATATCTGTTGTTTTTTTGTGAAATCATATGCATATCAAGGTAAGGTTTTCCTGATTTTTTTTATTTCGACTGTGAAGTTTAGGATTTTTACATGTACTAATTTCAGTGTCCTCGCATAGGGCCTACATTTTATGTTGATTACTCGCCGTTTTGCTTCCTTGCATCAATTCTTAGTCAGGAACAATGGTAACAAGCTTCTTTCCCATACTTTTCTATTTTTTTCTTGCGATTCCAGAGGATAAACTCCATTCTATAATCTGATGCATCTAAAAATTAATTTGCATAAGGTGCTTTATTGTCACTGTAATTGTTTTTTTTTTCAGTCAACTTAGCTCCATATTACTATTATTATGTTTCACTGTTATTGTGTTTCACGTGTAGTAATATTCCATTCATTTAATTTATCTGACCATGTATTTTTAATTACATATTTGTTGATTTTGGATCTCATACATGTATACTCATGTTGGCTCCAGGTCAAGAATGAGTACAACTTGGATTTTTCTTTGATTATTGTTGAAGGGTGATACTAATGATTAGATTATGTTGTTTATTGTGTCGATCCAGAAATAGTAGACAATCCATGAGGCTTTTTTCAGTCTATGTGTTTTCAGCAGAAGATATAGTAAGGTTGGTTTGTCTATCTCTTCTCTTTATCTCCAAGTAAGAAAAAACGATTTTTGGCTTAAATATCAATTTCTTTTGAATTCGTTCTCAATTTGATTGTATGGTCAATGGAACCTTGGGTTTATAGGTTTTTTCTCAGGTGGATACAATGTCAACAACATTCACCATTATCGTTTGAGAAGGTATGTTGGTTTGATATATCATCTTTATTGGTAGATTAGTAATGTCGAAGTTTTGTTCATGTCGCCATTTTATTGTAACTTGAAGTAATTCATATTCTTATTTATTATCTAATATCTTATTACCTCTATAAAGAATAATTCTTTTATCTTTGAATGGTGATTTTTTGGTGATGTCTTTTAATTGAGAGTCAAATCAGTTTGAATAGTTATTGAGGTCTTAAAGCATAATTGTTGTTTCTTTAGCAACAAATTCATACGATAATGTTTTGAATTGATCAGAGTAATGGATAAAAGCGGTGATTACTTTTGTAGTTAATGTTTTAAGCTGAATAATATGCTCATTATTCCTCATATTTCAAGACTCGATATGTGGGGCCTTGTGAATCGGATGATAACGAAAAAAAGTTATGTCATTTGTTTAGTCTAATTATTTATAGTTCTTTTTTAATATAATGTTTCTTCAATTAAATTCAATAATAAAATATCAAATTATTAACACTATGGTAGATGTGAGAATATTACAGTACAAGCTTTTCTTGCTTTATCGTTGACAATTCTTATCTTTTTATTTCTTTTTTGTTTTGCATATTTTTTTTCAATAAAATTGTGAATATCTACATATATAGTAAGCAGGTTCGTGTATCTGTATGTGTATCTTTGAGATAATAACAAGCGAGAAAAGTGGTATCAGTCCTTCTCTAGGGTATGTATATTTGTGTGCATCTATGAGATACGAACATTGGGTTTATAATCAAATTTACTAATAATAGTTTTAATTGAATTTGCAGTTATTGTAAAATATGTCAAGGGATTTATGCTCTGAATATACACATATATCAGGAGGGGATCTTTGAAATTCAAAGAAGATAGATGAGAAATCTACAGGATTTTGGTTTCAACAAAATTTAGAGATAAAAACGGAAAACATGTACAAAGACATGGCTCTCCTTTGTTGTTTATTTTGTTTAATACATACCCAGTGATCAATTCAAGATGTGGCAATTGGAAAGTATGGGTTTTTTTTACTATGGTTCATGAAATAAACTGTCGACAATTTAAAAAAAAATTATAATAATTTGTTTTGCTATTTTATATTATGTTTTCATATTGCATAATTGATGGTTTTTTAATGATTAGTGTTATTTGTCCAGGTTACCATGGTGCTCTAACTATAATTTGATATGTATGTTGACTATTTTAACATTGTTGTTTTCCTATATCTTAAACATGTATATTCTAATTAGCATATAGTGGTTATGATGGGATTATTATATAGGTGTAACCTCTAATGTGATGATGTCCACCAAGGTCGACATTGGGCTCAAAGTCTAGATTTGGTTACATATTACCCCCACCCTGGACTTGGAGATCTCATTATGTTATGGACATGTTTGGTGTTTGCACATGTATAATTGTATTTGCAAGGTTGAAATGTAAACTCAAACATGGTGAATTGGAGTGTGTATTATCTTTAGACCTTGATACACTTTGAATGCTTAAAATATATGCACTATTTTCTTTGAAAGGATTTGCATTTGCTCTCGTTACAAAGTGGGGACATTATAATCAAAGTCATGTTTTTTTTAGATTTGTACTTGTATTTTTTTAACTATATTGAATTGTTCAATAGCATGAATTGCCTCAAGAAACTAGTTTATGAAAAAAAAAAAATGTATCCGTCGCTTGCGCGGGTAAACGGCTAATATATATATATATATATATATATATATATATATATATATATATATATATATATATATATATATATATATATATATATATATATATATATATATATATATATATATATATATATATATATATATATGGTTGACATAGTTTTTGAAAAGAAAGTATCCAAGTTGTTTTCAAATGACCTACAAACAAACACATTTTATTATATTATAGAGTAATGGTCTATTTTTGTTGTTTTTATTCAGATAAAATGTTTTTAAATCAATAAAAAAAATATCATCCTTTAATAACACAAAACACATTTTAGTAGGGTTTAAACTTTCAAAATTTATAACTACCGGTTGCAAAGTTTGCAAATCATTTTTTTTTTCGTTTCCAAATTTCATGACAAACATCATTTCCTTATGGTATTTAATATTGAAAAAACAAAATAAAAATGTAAAAACACTCTCGCATTACCTAAATAAATATGTTAAATGTGAAAAAAAAATGTCTTATATTCTTTCCTTTGTAAGCTTCTATTGTGTTTTCCGTACATTTTGATCTCCAACAGGAAGGTCACCAAATTTTTTATTTTTTTGCAACATTTTATCTAGTCATCTACAAAAAAAAATATAATTTTTTTTAACAATTTTATTTATATTTTGAGTACATTACACGAATGGTCCCTATGGTTTGGGTTAATTTACGCGTTTGGTGTCTAACTTATTTTTTTAACTCGGAAAGTCGTTATAATTTGTTTTTGTTACGCACTTGGTCTCTACTGTTTGTTTTTGTTACACATTTGGTCTCTATCTTACTTAAAAAGACTAATAGGTAAGGTAAGGTGAGAGGGTGGGGTTGCGCGGTGTGTTTATTTAAATAAATTTAAAAAATTAAGGAAAAAATAGTCTTTTAAGGTAAGACAAGTCCCAAGCGCGTAACAAAAACAAATTGTAAGGACCTTCCGTGTTAAAAAAATAAGTTAGGGACTAAACACACAAATTACCCTAAACCATAAGGACCATTCATGTAATTTACTCTTATATTTTTGTGTTTTCAGTTTAACATAATTATTAAGTAATTTACCTAAATAAATATGTTACATGTGAAAATATGTAAATAGAACTACAAAGAGGAATTATAAAAAAATAATTGGAAAAGGTCTTTCAAAATGTAAAAAAAAATATACAAAAATTGAAAAAGTTAATAGAAAATTTAAAGAAATTATAAAAAGATAAATGTGTTATAAAAAAACGAATTTGAAGGCAAATTTTGTAAAAAACAATATTTATATCAAATTTATAATGAAATTTAAAATTTAGACCAACATTATAAAAATAAATGTTGACATAATAGGTCGAAAATTGTCTTTTGTCTTTTTGATAGGGCGAACATTTGAATTTCTGATTTTTTGGACCGATAACCGTTAATAGGTCTGATCCACAGTCCATAATTTCTGTCAAATCAATCCGGTCCAAGAGCTGGTCTGGTCCAGTTCGTTCCAAATGTTCATCATTCTTCAAATTTTTCATTACCAAAATAAAAATAAAGATTTATATAGACGTAGCGGGTAAACGAGCAACAAGCTTTGTCGCAACCCTTTTTGAATGACAAAACTAATTCTTTTAAACACAACATCTATAAATCTTGGAATCATAACATTACTATATATGATCCGTTGTAATCTATTGAATAGCTCCACAACTTCTTTTTTATGTCTAAAAATCTGAAATCAAACCTAGACCCAATAAACTTCAACAAGTCCGACCCAAGGTCCATTAACTTTTGTAAAATCAATACAGTACAAGAGCGGATCGATCCGATCCAAACTCCGATACGATCCAAATACCCGGGACTTCTTTATGATGTAACAAGGTCGTTTATTTAAACTGTTTTAGTATAAAGTGGAGATTCAAGGGGGTAATAACACAAAGCGTCAATACGCTGAGGGTGTTATATAATCACCTTGAAAAACACAAAAGTTGCTCTGTTGAACTTCGATTATGGTATAAAAAGAGCTCCTCACAACACCCTCTTCACTTTTTATCTGCTGATTTGAGGGCCTGATTTACATTAATGGATCAGAAAATCAATGTTTTCGTCTGGGATATGGACGAGACTCTCGTCTTACTAAAATCCCTCATCACAGGCACATATGCAAAGGCTTTCAATGGCTCTAAAGACGTTCAAAAGGGTATAGAAATCGGCAAAACTTGGGAAAATCAAATCCTTCGGATTTGCGATGATTACTTCTTCTATGAACAAGTAAGTAAAACGCCATTAATCTCTCCTCGACAATTTCAATTTTACTTAAAAAAAAGCCCCATTTTTTAGTTTTATTGGCATGGGGCTTGTTCTTGGTCAAAACTCATTAATTCCTTTTCTGCAAATCTTGATTATTGTTGTCGAAACACTGATTTATATGAAGAAAAGAACCACTCTTACTTTTTTGGAATTTTACTTTTGATTTGAGCAGATTGAAGGGTGCAACAAGCCTTTTGTTGATGTAATGAGGGAGTATGATGATGAATTAGATCTCACTGATTATGATTTTAAGAATGATGGTTTTGTTGGTGCCTCTTTCAATGATGACGACAACAAGAGGAAATTGGCATACAGACATCGTATCATTGCTCAGAAGTATAAAGAGGTTCTTTTTACCCTTTTAAACCTCATATTTGAAGGAATTTTATTGTTCCTGTTTTTGCAAAATAATTTGATTTCTGGATTCAGTTTGTGTTTGATCTTAGTATTTATGGCTATAAAGAAACTTTCATTTCTTTATGTTACAACCTTATACTTTAACAGATCTAACCAAGTATAGCAATATCATTGAAACAGAAAGCAAATTTCTACTGCTGTAATTGGGTAGGTTTTTCAAATGGTAGTGCCTTAATAAGAAAAAAAAATGGAAGTACAATGCTGAAACAAATAAAATTAGGATGCTATACTAGACAAATAAATGAAAGAATTTTTACTATTTCTTGCATTTAGCCCTAGTATTTGTGACTATACTTATTATAAAGTATATGAGTAATCTTATTTATTACTTTTTTATGTTTTGAAAGAGTTAAATGAAACCCTATACATCTTTGATTTAGAATGTCAAGATTGATTTTAGAAATTCAACATGTAGGGCATAGAAATCATAGATTGCAAATGTAATCTCCATGCTTTTTTTTCCCTTGATTTTTGGTTATTTGAAGGAAAAGGGAAATTATTTGTAAAGTTGTTCAATTTTTGAATTAGAACTTTTATAGCTTTGCAAGAAAAAAGAATGTCATATGGTGTATCCTAATTCTTGAACATGGTAATGTAGATTATCGAATATTAAACAAATAATATTGGTTTTGAAGTTGAAAATAATAATCACACTTGAATTAAAAATGACACAGATTCATGACAAAAATTGACTAATTTATACAATTTATTGTGTCAACATATTTATCGTGCTAGATGCCTAGATACCACTACCTTATATGTATGTATGTATGTATATATATATATATATATATATATATATATATATATATATATATATATATATATATATATATATTAAATCAAGAAAACATTGGTGGAGTTTACTACTCAAGGATATTGACTCAAACACCATGTCATAGTAACTAAATAAGTTGTATGACTATATTAATCATACACAATTAGTTCTTTCATGCCTCATTCAAAAAAAGCTTGACACCTTAAAGTTCCGATCTTTTGATTGTGAAATTACGTGCATGCCCTTCTTAACCCTATTCTTTAAAAAAAGCCCTAAAAAGCTTGTCTAGCCCCTTCTCGTGTAACAAACGCAGCCTAAATGCTCTATACGATAAAGTTTCTGCTCTAAAAAAAGGAAATTTACGTGTTCTTTTTTGGTAACATTGATAATTTATTACTTATTTTTAATGCCATTAGCTGATTTTTCATAAGTCACTCTATTTTCATCTAAGGAAACATAATTAACTGTTCATAATTATGCAGGGATTGCGTAGTGTTTTTGGTGAAAAGATGATAAAATCATGGGACAATCTTTATCAGGAGACCGATGATTTTACAGACAAATGGTTGTCTTCAGGTGAATTGGCTTGAGTTGATAAGTAATTTTAATTCCTCTCATCGTTTCACATATGTATTTTTATCAGATTTAGTCTTGTTTGCATTAAACATTATGTAAAAAAGAAACTATTCTTAGCTGTTTCATGCATTCAACCCTAGTTTGTAAGCTTGAAAGTCATCTGATGACTTTTCTTTCGTGAGCATGCTAGTTTACTTCATGATAATTATTAATTATTGTTCGATAGTTTAACGATCATTCACCTTGTAGGGATTCATACTACATATAAACACTTAAGACAACACATAGACTAATGTAGGTCCCATTCATTTTGGTCATTTTTTGTGGGACCCATCCATATGGTGTTAGAAGAATTGATGATGTGATTGTAAGGCCCACAAAATGGATGATTTAGGGAAATGGCATATATATATGAATAAAAACTTAGTGTGTTTCTTTTTACTTAATGGGGAAAGGACTTAATCTAGTAAGTTTTATATGGTTGTTTCTTTTTGACTAACTACAATAAGAACGACTTAGTAGAGAATGTCAGGAAAATGAGGTTTTCCCATTAAGTCCTAACTTTTTTTACAAATTCACCTTCATTTATTTTTATTTCAAAAACATCATTCATCATGACTTTGCTTAATGGGGGAAAAAAATAAAAGATACATAGCCATAGATTTGAACTCAATATCATATGAATCATTTGTGCACTTGACTTGAATTGCAGCCAAGGCTTGTGTGGCGGAATGTGCAAGTGGAAACAAAGATTCCATTCCGGATGGCATCTCAGATTCCACAAGTTCAAGAGTTCAAAATGTGAATGTTATTGTGACTTCTGGCTCATTAATCCCAAGCCTTGTCAAATGCTTGCTATTTCGGCTCGATGACTTATTTTCGTATGACAATGGTTAGTCACTTGTACTTCCAAAACTCACATCCTTTAAAACCTCATTTCTTATACAAGATATGTATTTGTACCACATTTGACCTTATGTCATTGAGACAAAAATTGCAATTTTTTGTCACATTTCAAGGTGGTGTCACCACTTGCTCTTGATCTTTTGTCTGTGTAAAAGACAAGAATGCCCTTCTCATCTTCATTATCGAATGTTGTCTAGGCTTCTCTTGTGTAACAAAGCCTTGAAGCTTTAGATTTTATTTGTGTAACCAATTGAAAATCTAGGATTAAATGCAAGAATAGCAACGTACTTTCATTTGTTTGTTTATCATAGCACTCTACTTTCATTTCTTCCTGTTATAACATTGTACCTTGAAAAATGTTACCTAATTATAGCAATGTTGTCCAAATAAAAAGCAAAAACCAATTTTCATCCCTATAGAAAAAAATGAAGCACAAATCGATATTTTCAATGTACAACGGCTTAAAAAACAAGATCGGAAGTAGAATGTTGTGAAAGTAGGATGTTATAATAAACAAATAAATAAAAGTACATTGATATTTCTTGTATTTACCCTTCAAATCCATATTATGTAGCTCCCATTTACATGATGTGTTCTAATTGTGGGTCCCATCTAGTAAAAACAGATGGGACCCACAAACAATAGATAATATTCAAGTGATTGAAAGGAAAAGTGACAAATTTTCACAGTTTACAGCTCATGGGAAGTGGGGAAGTACAAATGTTTTTCACTGATAAAAGAACGATTCAATGGAGCAAACGTGCAATTTTGTGCGATTGGAGACGGATGGGAAGAATGTGAAGCCGCCGAAAACATGCAATGGCCGTTTGTGCAAATTGATCCGGGGCCCGTTAGTACCTCTCATCGTTTTCCGGGCCTCACTTTTGAGACTTTGGGACACTATATTGGTGTTATTTATGGTGATTCTGATGATGATGATGATGATGATGATGAATAAAAGTAATGAAAATTGCATGAAATAGAAACTCCTGTGATCGGAAATTGTGTGATTTTTTTTTTTAAAAAAAATTAGGGTTTGGGGGTTCAGATGTCAACTGTTGCAACCCTCCCCCCCCCAGCCAGTAGTATAAACTCA
Source organism: Lactuca sativa (assembly GCF_002870075.4). Classification (NCBI taxonomy): domain Eukaryota; kingdom Viridiplantae; phylum Streptophyta; class Magnoliopsida; order Asterales; family Asteraceae; genus Lactuca; species Lactuca sativa. The sequence continues at coordinate 114,169,345 of NC_056628.2, forward strand.
TGTACATTGTAAATTATATTTAATCTTTTATCGTCTTTGACTTTCGTATATGTTTGTTTTATGATTTTAAATGCTTTAATCATATGTCAAATACGTGTCATGTAGAAAAGAAAATTTGATGATCTAGATTGGAGGGCGGGGTGTGATGGTAGGTTCTGTATTAATATTATAGAGGTAAAAGCTAAAGGATTAGGGTTCAAAGGACAAAGGTATCACATAATTTCTTTGTAGGATGAAAAATGTTAGAAAGTTTTAGAAGGATCGTATTTGTAATATTTAGTAAAGCATGGGGTTGAAAATGTATTTTGTTATTTGTCCTACTGTTTTTATATTTTGAATCACATCAAAAGAGTTTGTCAAATGAGGTGATGGTGATCATGATAATCATCAACCACACAAAGAAAAAGATGAGATTTGATCCAATTTTTTTTTTCTTAAATATGACATGGTTTTCTTTCTTTCTTTAGTTTCTAGATTTAAAAACAAGAAATACTAGTGAAAATAAAATTAGGGTTTTATAACAAATAAAGAAATTATGTTGTTGCCTTTTTCGTAGTCGTAGTTTTGATTTACAAAAACATTAACATAAAGTTTGCTGGATGACTTCATGGTTTTGATTTACAAAAAAAAAAAATAATAATAATAATAATAATAATAATAAAAGGGTTAAAGATACCTATTTTTGCAATTATTCTACTTTTTGTTAACGTGTTTGTTTTTTTATTTTAAAGTATATAATCAACTAATAATAGACATAATTGATTAGGTAATATAAAACAAAAAGAACTCGTAAACAAAAAGATTAAATTGCATCTTTTCTTTGATTGATCCATTAATGGTTTTATTATTGTTTACCAATTTTAAGTTAATATTTTTTAATCATCGTGCAGTATATGTTAATCAATAAAAAAAGGTCTGAAGTTGATTAAATATTATAAGATACTAAAACAAAAATATTAAATATCGATTACCATCACAATTACCCCATTTAGGCCATTTCGTGATGCGATAGGAAACACACATGAGGAAGAAAGTGTGATCCTCTTTTCCATCGTTCTTTCACTATCTTCTTTTATCAATCTTTTTAATATATATATATATATATATATATATATATATATATATATATATATATATATATATATATATATATATATATATATATATATATATATATATATATATATATATATTTATTTATTTATTTATTTGAGACCACCTATATTTTTTGAGACATAGGGGCTAAATCTTAGCCTTTGATCAAATTTGATCTTGTGGTTCAAAAAACACCGTGATTAAGGCGCTTAATTAAATACTCAAGTGTAGATTAGTCAGCTTTTAATCATATAACGGAATCCCCTTATTTACATGATATTTCCTTAATCAACGTAACAAAGTCAGATTCACTCTTTCATCTGGTAATTTCCTCAGATGGTTTTCTCAATCGTAACAATATTTAGATTGAATGAGAAGCAAAAAACTTGAGTTATGTATGTTAATTGTCACTCACGCTGTGATAATTTGTGATTTTACAGGCTTATTGAAAGAGATTTCAACAATTGGTCATTGGTTCACATCGATTTCAAGCTTTCACGAGCGACTGATCATCAATTGATATCTTCGATTGAGATCGTTTACAGAAATTGGAAGTTTCATCGTAATCAGATCTTATCCCCTTCATTTGATGATTTTCAACTTCACAACTAGATTGAAATCGATTTTCACCAAAATATGCTTTCATCAAGTTACATAAATCGATGTTAGCAATTGATTATAAGATTCATATCGCTTTCAACATTTTCAAGCTTCGATTTTGCTTCCAGTAAGTGCTTTCAACTATTCATCGTCATCAGATTGAGATCGATTTTCAGCCCCTTCAAGCTTTGATTTTTACTCTTAGATCTTAAATTTCAACAACTGATCATTATCTAAGATCAATTATCAGTTGGAAACTTTGGTTTCAGGATTCGGTTATCTATTTCAAGGTTTGATTTTCATTTTTCATTCAATCAATTTGGTTTTTAGCAATAGAACACCATAATAATATATATTTTTATTTGATATTATATTTAGCAATTGTAATCTTTGATTTTTGTTATTCATTAAGTAATTTGTTTTTTATGAATACAAGTTCATGTTTATGAGATTATATATCACATCATGTTATGTATCAGATTAATTTTTTAACTTGTCTAATATGTGAAAGATATTACTAAAATTACACTTCAAATAAATAATAGTATTCTAATAGAATACTATACATACATAAATTAACATCAACTTATGATAATAGGTAATGTATAACATCAACTTATGTTAAGCAATCTCAACAATTATCATCATCATCAATCGATCATGAGGTTAGGATCAAATTCTTTGCACCTTCAAGCTTTGATATTTACTCTCACAGTTTTATTTCGATAATTCATCATAATTTAGTCTTAGTTATCGATTGGGGATTTAATATCAACAATCAGTCATTATTTCAAGGTTTGGTTTTCATTTTGCATTCAAGCAATATGTTTTTTTAGCAATAGAACATCATATTAGTCATTTTGCTATTTGATATTATATTTTAAAAATGATATCTTTTATTTTCACGGTGAAGACCATATAGATTAAGATATAGATTCAACATATGGCTCTTGTATTCTAAAAAACTTGGTGATGCAGATCATAAACAACATAGACATGTTATACTTGATTACCAAAGACATGCTTTTTAGTGATCAAGAGAAATTAAAGAGGGATTCATCAAATCTGAATGAACAAGTCGAGGAATCTGCTAAACATAATGCTCATAGGGATTTTTTGAAATACTATCGTGTTGTACAAACAATTCTTTATTAAATGTAATATTAGCTAGCCAAGAAATGTGATTTTCAAATTATCAGGATTTCGTATGGTATAAAAATCCTTATGATAGATTTTTTATGCTACAAACATGAAATATGATGTTCAAACCATCATGACTTTAGAATACCTAGAATTACAGAAAGAGGAACATACTTTAACTTTCATACCAACATGAACAATGTATTATAACTATATTCGATTTTCTAACCAATCAACTTTATTATGTAGTATATAAAATTTATAATAAAGTTCAAACTGTTACAAAATTCTAAAACATGTAAAATCATAATACCTAGAATTACCTATAATATCATCTAAGAACCATAAGTCTGTCATATCATAATACCTAGAATTACGGAAAAGTAGCAGCATGATTTACTCTAACTACTAATATGGAAATTGGTTTACTTTTCACTCATTATAACAACCTACTTTTACTTATTAACTAATATAAGAAATATGTAACTTAAACCTTTGTAAATTGATCACATGTGTTAGATTAATGTTCATACAAACAAGTACATAATATTAACATTATAAACTATAAAGAAAGGATAAACATATAGAGTTCAATGTTACAAAAGCCTAAATCATATAAATAAAATCAACGAAAATCAAGTTATGCAGTAACATATGATTTATCTTATTAGAATACCTAGAATATCAATTATGTAACCATAAGCTTGTCATATCAAAATACTTAGATTACGTAAAATAACAACATACTTACTCTTGCTACCAATATTATGTTTTCTATAAATTACTTTGGTTTCCTATAAATTATTCTTTAAGAAAGATTCTATTAGAATATTTTACATATAACTTAGAGTATCTCAGAACACTATTCTATTAGAGTATAAAAAGTCTAATTTTAATTAAGAAATATTCTATTAGAATATTCTATATGTAACTTAAAATATCCGAGAACCTTATTCTATCATAATATTCTACATATAACTTTTGAAAAGATGTCATATATAATATTATTATATTAGAATATTCTATATATACAAATTATTTACATGTAATAAATCAACTTATTCAATTGAAAACTTAGAACATTATTATATTAGAATAGTCCACATATAATTTAGAATATCCTAGAATATTATTCTATAAAAGTATAAAAAAGCCTAATGTAATTAAGAAATATTTTATTATAAGATTCTACATATAACTTAAAATATCTGAAAACATTATTCTATCATAATATTCAACATATAACTTTTGAAAAGAGGTCATATACAATATTATTGTATTAGAATATTCTATATATTCAAATTATTTACATGTAGTAAATCAACTTATTCAATTGAAAATGTAGAACATTATTCTATTAGAATATTCTACATATAAGTTAGAATATCTTAGAACATTATTCTATAAAAATATAAAAAAACCTAATTTTAATAGAATATTATATATACAAACTTTAAATATAAAACTCACGTAATATGAGAAAGATGTTACTGACATTACATGACATAAATTAAAACATTACAAGTACTATTATTGTAAATATATAACTAAATATCAACATTATACATCATATATTCTAAAATCACAACTATAATGTCATATGTACATGTTCATATTATGTTGACGCGTCTTGATCAGATGACGAGCTATCAGACGATGTATCATGAAATATGACTTTTTTTTGCCTTTATCTATTTACAATGATAAAATTATTCAACATTCTTTCTTTTAGGATCAAAAACTCGTTTTCCCTTGATTTGGTAGTTTCTTCATTTCAACTGTATCAAAACATAAACCATACTTTTATTAAAATAATAAAGTAGGATATAAACAAACAATTTATTATACTAGAATATTCTAACATTCTGACAATAATTAACAATATGAAAATTGTTTAATAAATAATTTACAATTGAAGAATTTTATTTTATTTTCACATTTACTTTTACACAAATTTAATATGATCAAGGCATTATTAACAATACACAAAGTAGAATCTATGAGATAAAATAACAAAAAAACATAATTGTCCACATGATATTGACTCCAAATAAAATTTATATTCCTTTAATTTTGATTAGTAATATCTAGTATAATTCAAACAAGAGATTTAATATTATATAAAATACAAAAGATCAGATAACCTAATTAACAATATAGATGAAACATGTGATCAAATTAAACAGAATTATAACTAAACACATATACAAAACATAAACATGTGCCCTGTGTAGCCGGCGATGGCGGTGTTCAGGTAATTCTCTCCATTTGTTTCATTGTCTGAATTTCCGTTTTATAAATTATGAACATTGTTTAATGTCAAATCTATTGCAACCTCTTAACTTATTATCAATTTTTCGTTAGTTAAATTTAGGTGTTTGGTTATAATTCTGTTTAATTTGATCACATGTTTCATCTATATTGTAACTTCGATAGATGAGTCAGCATTTGCTCTGGTGCCATCTTTCGGAGTCCTATCTGCTTTCAATTTAAGTTTTAACATCATTTTTGATTTCTTTCTTAATTTAATGGGTGCTTTTGCCGGTTTATTTTTTATCTTATTTTGAAACTCAACATCGTCGTTTTTTATCTACAAAAACAAAATTCCAAGAACATTTTAATACATTACCATAAAAATAAATTGTAACTATAAATTTTTTTTTTTCGATTTTACATTTATCGGACACAATTTTGAAAGCTCCTGTAAATAGAATACAAGTTCTTCGTTTGTAAAACCCACTTTTTTTTAATGACATTCACGTTAACTCATCTTTAGACTAACATGTGTTATTAAACAATATTTAGAAAAAAAATTATATATTGTAGTTATTTTGGATCATCATTCTGGAATAGATCACTGGGTTTCGGACCACGTTCATCATGTTCGAACCTACATTACCATTCTAGAACGCCTACCATACTTTATTTCAAAATAAAACAATCGATCAGAAACACAATACAAAGTACTTACGTAACATTCATACACATACAACAAGAAAAAGATTAAAAAAAAAAAAGGATGATCCGGATATTCCGGAGTTGTTCCAGACTTGTTCTTCGTGTTCCGGACAATTACAGAATATGTAAATTGTTTTAGAAAATCAAATACAAAGTAACTTAAAGTGTAGAACTTACTTGGTTTGATGAATCCATGCCCAATTTAAAAAAACCAAAAAAAAATGGTTAGATTATTCAATTTCTCAGAAAACTAACAAAAATCAACAAAATTTTATTTGATTACTAGAAATTTTTTTGTTCTTTTTCAATTTATTTCACTTTATCTAATTTGACTAACTACTAATTTGACTACCACTTAGAGGGTGTTTTAGAGTTTGAGATTTCATTTCAAAATAACTACTTGTTAACTTTTTGAAAAATCAATACCTCAAAAAAAATATATGACTTAAAGAAAAGAATTTTCACTACGGTTTCTTCTTACCTCTTAAAAAAGTAGATTTTAAGAAGTTAGAATTTGTTACTTTTCTCCTTGTTTACTTAGCAATGCTACCGAGTCTCCTACGAATATGGTAAAAAGGAGATACCAAGTAGTTAACATGTTCACAAGATAGGCCAACTATATTCATAGATGAACTCTAGTATATAAAAAGAGTAAGCTAGTGTACATAATTTAATCATTTTCAAAAGGTCACACCTAGATTTAAACCTCATACCTTAAAGTTTTTCACCTTGCATATATATGGTAGGTCACAATCGTAATTTAACCAAACATATTAACTACCAATCAAATTTCTAAAATACCCTCGAGAATGATAAAATCCCAAAACACAAGTATATAGATTTTCACATTCTAAACAAACATACAAATACCAAACATCCATACTTTAACCAAAAATATAAACCATTAATCAAACGTCTAAAATACCCTCAAGAAAAAAGACTAATTGTCTTCCGAAACAAATCCATCCAGGGGTAAACATGTAAAAAACAAGCAAGCATATGGGATAAATGTTTGTTGATTAATATATAAACCACAAAGCCAATCACATTCAAAACCACAACACACAGCAATAGAGAATTCTTCTTTTAAACCGATATACAATTCTTCTAAGAGTTGCAAAAAGCAGGTGGAGTGGGGTGGGTAGGTTGGGGGGGGGGGGGGGGGGGGGTTGGTTCAGGCCAGTAGTAACCGACCTCGGTATTCCACATAGTGTTGGATCCTTCCTTCACGTGATAAAATTGGGTTTCTTGCTTTTGCAGATTTCATGTTTAATTTCACTTCAAATTTAGGAACAAATTGTTGCTTTTGTTGTTGATGTATTTCCTCTGTTTCTAGAATGTTCTCCACAAGAAACTCGTCTGCAACATCTCCATCTTCATCTATCTTTAAACGACGCGCATACCATCCTAAACCCTAAATTCATTACAACAACACAGAAGAAAGTCAAATGTCTAAATTACCCTTTAATGATTAAAGGGTTAAATGCAAGAAGTAACAATATACCATTTATAACATGTGAATATAGGCAAATAGGAAACTTAGATTCTTCCTGAAAAAAGGAATCATTCTACTTTTATTGAACATCCATCCATAAAGAACGAAAAGATAAAGTGTTACAGTTTTTGTGAGATAGATCATAGATGCAGGTATAAATATATCTTATTCATCTTCAAATGCTTGCATTTAGTCAACCATAAAGTCGGCTTTCCATTTCTAGAAAAAAGAACGTTTTTTGTTACAATTGAAAGTGAATCCAAGAATATGATCCCTAAAAGGAAATGAACAAACTTTCTAGGGCTATTTTTGATGATTAGGATGAGAAGGGCATTCATGTCTTTTGCACAGATGAGAGTTTCTTCTGTCAGCATATCCTCCTTGTAAATACCCTTTTAACCCTAGAATTTCACTACTAAACGCCTCATCTTTCAGATCCTAATTTCCAAAACATTTTGTGACCGAAATACCCGCTTAGGGTCATATGATATTTCTTTTATGCCCACCTGGGAATCCTATTATTTACTGATGTATCTGCCAATAATGGTCCATTCCATTCCACCAGACCAAACAAACAGTTTTTTTTTCTACAATTCAATGGAATGAACCATTCCATTACTTTCTTGATTCCATCATACCAACCACAGAAACACTTAGGGTTATGGCCTTATGGGACATAAACAATGTCATTTCCCACAAGACTCCTTTAGTACTTTGTATCTCATGTTAATTCTAACTTAACCTAGAACTTCTAGATGCCAATGTATTTCTCCAAACCTCCAACTGGCATTTTCAACTGACAAATTGATACATATGGTAGTCCTTTGGCACTAAATACACACACAACTCAGAGTCGCGGTTTCAGAATTTTGATATCGGACAGAAGAAGCAATTCATTATATCTAGGATCTATCAAGCAGAATCTGGTCATTTCGTAAACTGATAGCCAGACTAACCAAATTGATCATCGAAAGCAATCATAGATTATCAGACACGAGCAAATCTATCGAAGTTACAATCTAACTGACGAAAAATTGGTAATAAGTTAAGAGGTTGCAATAGATTTGACATTAAACAATGTTCATAATTTATAAAACGGAAATTCAGACAATGAAACAAATGGAGAGAATTACCTGAACACCGCCATCGCCGGCCACACAAGGCACTAAAACTGGGCCGATTTGCTGACCTCTATCTATAGGAACTTTAACGGGAACACTAAATCCTTTACGGGGGAGATTACTATAATTATGATGATGAATTTCTTCAGTTGAGTTCAGATTATTGTTCCCACTAATATCTTTGTCATCGTCATACTCCTTGTTGACTTCGTGCAAGTCGTGATTTCCTAACCCTAGATATCCCGCGATCTTCTTAAAAAGCCCCATTAAATCGTACGAAATTAAACTACGGCGACAGACTGCGACTATGCATATATACGCACAGATTGGTGGATTTAATGTAATCGGGAATTTGGTTTTAGCTGTGCAAAGTTGAGAGGTTTTGGCTTTGGCTTTGGCTTTGGGGGAGTTTGGAGAGTCTTTCTACGGTGAGTGTGATTTGAATGCTGGTAAGTTGTAAGATGAAGTTGAGTATCACTAATCAATACCGTCGCTATGAATCAAGCCATGAACCACATATTTTCTCCTAATTTTTTAATTAAATTTTAATATTTGTTTGGTTTGGTTGCATCGAAAATAAATCAAACAAATGAAATAAACTAGGTATGATTACACAATTTTCTAGCAGTGCACTATACCAAAATAAATAAATAAATAGAAAAAGAAATACCAATTTTTTGTATGTTTAAAAGAAAAGTAATGCATACAAACTAAAAGGTTGTAAAAAATCCAGATCATTCTATTAGAATGACAACAAGTTGTTTATAAGTCTCTTATCTTTATCTTATGTGGTGTTTATCTATTATCTTATTAGATAATCGTTTGTTCAGATCCTTGTATATAAGGATCGATAATCTTGCATTGTAAACATTGAAAACTTAATCAATAAATAAACGTTTTTGTTATCAAAAAATTTATGGTATCAGAACGATCGATCCATTAAGGAAATACCAAGGCGGCAACAATCATGACAGATGAGAAGGGAGAAGGAAACAAGAAGACAACATATACCATCAATGTCAACTCACCCTATTACATCCATCTGTCTGATTACCCTAAGCAGATGCAAGTGAATAATATATTAAATGACAACAACTTTAATAAATGGAAACAAGAGACGTGAATTTTATGTTTGCAAAGAACAAAGTAGGATTGATCGATGGATCAATCAAGAAACCATAATCTACATCTCCATGTACATGGCATGGATGCAGGCTGATGTCATGATTAAGGGATGGCTTACGACAACCATGGAAAGGGATATTCGAACCAATGTGAGGTATGCAAACACCCCAGTCGAGATCTGGAAAGACTTGGAAGAACAATTGAGAAAGAGGGAGTTCCTCATGCTTACAAGCTAAAACAATCGTTGAATGCCACAATACAAGATGGAGATTCGGTTTCCTTTTACTACACGAAACTAAGAACTATATGTGACGAACTGCAACTTGTCCTTCCCACACCACGATGCATTTGTGATGTGTGTGATTGTGCTATGGGAAAGAGGTTGAACGAACTAAAAGAAAAGGAAAGAATTTATGAATTCCTTATGGGACTCGATAAAGACTTCTCAATTATCCGGACCTAAACCCTAGCCATGAAACCTGCACCATCTTTGGGATCAACCTATAACCTGGTGGCTGAAGATACGCAACAATGAGCCATCATCGGGCGTTCTAGGAGAGCGAGTGGTGAAGCAGCAACTTTTTCACGTAAATCTTACGAGCAGAAAAGTATCAAGCCAGACACAAAGAGGACAAGTTGTTGCACAAACGGTCAACAAGGGAGCACAAAAAACCTTAAATCAAGGTAGCGAAAAGGCAGAAAAATGCACTTTCTATGGGAAAGAAGGTCATAACAAAGATGGTTGCTTCAAGAAAATAGGGTACCTAGATTGGTGGCCAGGGAAGAAAGACAAACCAAAACCAAAGGTAGCTTGTGTGAAGGTTGGACCCAACCCTATACATGGATTAATGGATGAATAGTACTGTTTATTTGTTGAGCACTTTAAGGAGGAAGCCAACGATACAAATCCAAAGGCTAACTTGGTAGGTAGAAACAACACATACGATAGATGGGTGGTTGACTTGGGTGCAACCGAGCATATTACACATATAAGTGATTTTCTTGATAATAAAATCACAAACCTAAAGAAGCACATGTCTTCATTCCAAATGGTGATAAAGTGCCCGTCATGGGTAAGAGTGAACACACCTTACCCAAACGTATTAAAATAAATAGAGTCCTACACGTCCCTAATTTCAATGACAACCTCTTATGCATAGGAGGATTGTATCGAATGGGGGCAATAGAGAGGAAGGCTCTCATGACAACTTTCGAGGTTTAGCACAAAAGACTTGGTCATCCATCATCCAAGAAGATTTCAAACTTAAGTTTTACTAAGAACATTTCTAGGAATAGTCAAGTTGAAGTGTTTGATGTTTGTTTTAAGGCTAAGAATACTAGGCTTCCCTTTCTTATTAGTGAAATAAAAACTACTGCTTGTTTTGATCTAATATATTGTGATGTTTGGGGGAAGTACATAACCCCTTCATTTTCAAAAGCTTAGTGTTTATTAACAATAGTAGATGATTTTAGTTGGCCTGTATGGACATTTCTTCTTAAGCATAAACATGCAGCAAGCACACATCTCATGAATTTTCACAAAATGATCAAAACCCAGTTTGGGAAGGAAATCAAACGAATAAGGTGTGATAATAGGGGAGAATTATTTTCAAACAGAATGCATGACTTCTATGCAAGAGAATGGATAATTTTAGAAACTTCTTTCCCATACACCCCACAACAAAAGGGGGTTGTAGAACGCAAACACAGACACTTACTTGAATGGCATGTGTTTTACGTTTCCAAGCAAACCTTCTAAAGACCTTTTGGGGTGAGTGTATCTTGAACGCTACTTACGTTATAAATCAACTTTCATCCAAAGTGCTTCATGGTTTCACCCCCTACGAAGTTTTTTTCAACCAATCACCAAGCTATGATCACATGTGTGTGTTTGGCTGTTTATCTTACTATCGAAGTACAAAATCTAGGGGGGACAAATTTGAGCCACGAGGTAGACCCGAGGTTTTTGTTAGTTATCCCTAAGGCACAAAGGGCTACAAGATTTATGACATAGAACACAAGAAAGTGGTGATCTCAAGGGATGTGAGATTCCTCGAAAATGAGTTTCCAATGAAGCACATAGATGGTAATAAGGAGATACAGAAAGAAAATGAAGATTTGTTTTACTTTACTGATAAGGAAGTTACAACATGCCATGCAGTCACACCTCCTGTTTGTGATTACTCCATAGTCAAAACTCATGCTCATAGTGAGGAGACAAATGATGAAGAGAAAGAGCACGAATCAAGCCTAAGTGATCACGGACCACCCACATTGGATGGTCTTTTTACAGAGGTTGAAGACAACTCAATACAAGCCAGTCATGATATGAACCATAAAACCAATTGTGTTGATCAGCAAAGAGATACACGAACCAAAACACAACACACTCGGTACAAGGATTATGAAGTAAAGTTGCCCCCTTTCGACAAATCATCCACAACCTGTCATCGGTCGATTCGCCTCAACGGTACACCTTCTTAATAATTATGTCTCATATGATAATTTTTCTGAAGCTCACAAATCCTTTTTAGCTACCATCGCCACACATGATGAGCCAAAAAATTTTGCTCAGCATGTTTGAGATGAACGATGGAAGGAAGCAATACAAAGGGAAATTAATTCCCTTGAACAAAATAAAACTTTGTAACTTACGAGTTTACCTGCAGAAAGTGAGCCATTGACCCTAAATGGGTATATAAAGTAAACTACAAACTAAATGGAGATATGGAGCGATACAAGGCTCGTCTTGTCTCAAAGGGTTATACTCAAATTGAAGGAGTGGATTTTCATGACACATTTGCCCCGATTGCCAAACTTATCATATTTCATGTGTTGGTGGCAATAGTAGTCAAGCGTGATTGGATCATACGTCAATTAGATGTAAATAATGTGTTCCTACATGCAGATCAAGAAGAATATATATATATATATATATATATATATGAAAATACTACAAGGGTGGAAAAAAGAAAACGAGACACGAGTCTGCAAGCTTATAAAGTCCTTGTACTATTTAAAACAAGCTTCAAGGAACTGGTATTATAAGTTCACGACGACTCTTCAAAATCTCGAATTCCGACAGTCGCATGCAGATCATTCCCTCTTCATTCACAAAAATGGGAACATTCGTGGCAGCTCTCATTTATGTCGATGATGTCATAATCGTTCGAAGTAACATGGAAAAGATTGAAGATACTAAATCAAGCCTTAAAAACAGCTTCAACCTCAAAGACCTTTGGAATTTGAAGTACTTCTTCAGAATTGAGGTAGCCCAAACAGAAGAAGGGTGGTTCATGAGTCAGCGAAAGTATATGATTGATGTGTTGGAGGTATAACACCCGATTCAAGGTATTTTCCATCTTGGACCCTTGGTGTGTAATTAGTTTTACAATTTCGGTCCTTAGGTGCATTACTGTAATTTTTGGGAGAGTGTCTATGATGTGCATACCTCCTGTATGTTGGGCCCTTATGTCCCAAGGTTATCTTATTTCCCAGCCTCCATTTCCCTTTTGAGCCTCATTTCGAAATCCTAGCTCATCTAGAGATATTTGACCCTCTTTGTGTGTGTTTTAGTGGGTGTTTGGTGAACCTTAAAGAAGAAGAAGCTTAGAGAAGGAGCATTAATCAGGGAGGAGCTTATAGATCTAGATTCCACTCATGAATAAGATCTAGTGGGATTCTTCCACTCCAGAAGTTAGAACTTGCTCCTCTTAATGTTTCTGAGATCCTTAGTCCATAAAGTTAGCATCTTGATGGTTGAGGATCAACCATGCGTGAGTATATGTCCATTTGGTGAAAGAAGGATCCTAAATCTAAGGTTTGGGTCCATTTGAGCCATGCAAAGGAACCAGGTAAGTGACTTTATGGATTAAGATGTTCCCCAAGGCTTGGATATAAAATTTGGACATTTGGTATTAATTAATAAGGACTTAATAGATGATGTGACTGAAGGGGGCGTACATCGGTCGTACGAATGTGTATGCTGCGCGTACACGTCTAGACCCCCAACTTTGTGTAGCGACCTGGTACACCGGGCGTACTAGGGGAACGCCTAGCGTATGTGACCTGGTCGTGGGCTTTGATGTTGGGCCACCTTTGGACTTTAAGGTTTTGGGCCCTTGTTGGTCTACAAATCTTTTTGATTATAGGTTACTATTATGGCTTAGGCCTTCTTATATTTGGGCCCATATTGGGCTTTAAGTGTCCTTTAGGAATTGGGCCATTATTTGGGCTCTCGTGCCATTAAGTTTGGGCCTCGGCTGTTAGGCCAATTGAGGGAAGGGTAAAATGGTATTTTATCTTGCGGTCGAGATTAGTTGATTAAAGTCCCGATCAGGGGTGGCTCAAATAATTTGGGGGCTCTAAGCGAACCAAAATTTTGGGGCCCTTTGGCCCTTACTATACTTGATCTAGTTTGTAAGTCAATCGATGCTCCCGACTCGTATTTTCTATTAGACATGATTATTAGTTATTTGATTAATAAGAACAATGAATAATCACTGACACAACCTACAAATGAACAAACTATAAACTTGAAGTAATGGATTATGGATTAATAGAAATACCCGTTGCCTTGATAATAAATAATAATGGAAAGCTCAACATTGGAAAACTCGAATTCGGTCTAACCCTGTAATAGAAAAAATATATGAAGATTGTCTTTTTTTTTTTTTAGTTTAAACTTGCAGTTTTGAATTAAAAGGAGAACTCAAACTTAGTAGTTATAGCCAATTTAGTAAACACAAATTCACAAAAATACTAGATATAAACAAATTAAGGTATCAAGTGAAAACAAATTAAGGTATCATATAAGCTGTAATACCTTGTAATGATGCAGGAAATCTTTAAAATTCTATGATATTCCTACAAATACCAACAACCCAAAAAATGAGTGGAAACACTAACTCAAAAATAAAAAATAAATAGAAAAAAATCGAGAATAGAAGGAATAAAGTGAAAATAGAAACAAATAATGGAAAATCTACAAGTAACCCTAATAGATACGAGAAGGTACCTTGAATCATCAGAGTCTTCAGAGAAGCCGAGAATGGATAAGGAAAAAGAACGGAAGGCATAAGCTATTTCAGCGGTTAAGGAATCACCTAATCAAGCAACCTTTCTTTCACTCTTCAACAGTTCAAGAACGAGATTAGAGAAGTCTACTAGAATCGAGAACAAAGAACTAGTCAATTAGAGATTCAGAGTATAAGTCTGGGAGAATAGAGAAGGAAGGAAGAAGAACAAAAATGTAATCATCATTTTAATTTGAGGCGTGTAATGTATGGGCAAATGCAGAAAAAAGAAGAGAAGTTGAGATGGTATGGAATATTGGAATAATCCACATTAGAGGGTTAGGGTTAAGTGGGGCCTTTACAAAAATGGGGCCCTAAGCCCTAACTTATATTTTCAATACATAGAGTTGACCCTGGTCGCGATTATGGTTTATGACCCAATTATTAATTATGGTTTTATTTGACTGGTTAGTATGGGGATTCTCTAGTTCAACAACTCGAGCATCTATTTGACTGACAACAGACTGAGGTGAGTTTGATCACTATACTGTAGGACACTAGGGATTTTATGTGCTTGTAGTCTTTATGACTCATGTTGTATGTGTGGTATGTCTATGTGCCTATTTGCTATATGTATATGGGGTGACATAGACTCGTGGGTGAAATAGACCAGGTACAACCTTGTGCTGACATATGAGTTGAAATAGACTTGATGGTGAAATAGACCCAGGGGTGAAATAGACCCGGTATAGCCTTGTGCTGACATATGAGTTGAAATAGACTCGGGGGTGAAATAGACCCGGGACAGCCTTGAGCTAGCATATATGTATGGTATGCGGTATTTTGGGGAACTCACTAAGCTTTGTGCTTATAGTTTTCAGTTTATGTTTCAGGTACTTGTGGATCAAAAAGGAAGAGATCGGGATGCTCGTACCGCACACACCATGATTTTCCCGTTTATTGACTTTGTTGTACTTTTAGGATGTTATTTGACTTACTCTGAATACTTTGTGGTTTTGACAAACATGTTTGGTTGATGGTTTATTCAATATAAAAACGAAAATTTTTGATTCTGGGTTTTAGGACATTACAAGTTGGTATCAGAGCCTTGGTTTGAGGGATTCGGGCATAATGTCGGGTGCGTCTTAACTCAAACTGAGCATTTGGTAGATTTTCATAAGAAGAAATGTTTTATAAATTATTTTTTTAATAAAAAAGGGTGTGGTATATGCAATCGACCGAGCTCAAGTAAGTTTTTCCAAACTACCCAAACATGTTTTGTGATGTGATTTGAATTGAGAATCTGTGAATCGCATGCTAAATTAGGGCTAAGGATCAGCTCAGGATTGCATGATAGAATACTAGGAGAGATGCCTTTATATGTATATTGTATGAGTTTATAGACTTGCATACTAGTACTGATCAATTAGTGATAGGATGGCCTGTTTAGGGTATGATTTGATTCTGATTACTCAATGCTTGAATGTTGTTTGCTTTGTGCTTTTAGGAGTTCCCATTAACATCAGCTAACTAGTAAGTGAATACGCTAAGTTACATATTACTAAGATTAGATAATTTTAGAAGGTTAGGTTTAACCCTATTACGCAGCTCTTGTTTGAGTCCAACCGTTGTAGGGTGAGACCCTTCATTCGAAGAATTATCTAGTTTCGGTGATATGTAATTGTGTACGTAAGCTAGTTAGAGGGCGTTAGAGGGAGCTCATTCTGTAGCTGATGGTGGGGAGTGGTGTGGTGGTAGCCCTAAGAAAACCTAGAAGGTGATTCGATTTTGAGAGCTTTGCTAAAGGTCGTTTGGATTGATAGGGAAGTAATTTGGGGGATTCGGGACCATCCTTAAGGAAACTATAGATAGATGTGGAAGGTAGTATGGGCCCATACTACTGGAAGAAGAGGATTTGTACTCGAGTCAATGAAATTCATAATGATACCACGAAGCATGGTAGAATGTGGGATTCTTCGAGGATGTTCTGATGGTTTATATGGTTTATTTTCAGTATGGTGGTCAATTGAGGAGGTTTTGATAGTGGTTCTGGTGCCGGTGATGGTTCGGGTTCGGGCTCTGGGGCCAAGTTTATGGATGATCAAATATGATATTTCAATTCATCAGAGACTACCTGCAGTATTCTTGAGCAGACTCCTATGATCTTTGATACGATCAAGGAGGGAATAATGGAGATTCTAGATGAGCGCTTGGACGCTTTTCGTTATGAGATGGTGGCGATGATGGGAGCTCGCTATTTGACTTTTTGAGAGTTTTGGGCATGTAAACATTGAACTTAAATTGAAAGGATTTTGGAGTGCTGAGGGCTGAATGGTAATTTATGGACCTTATTTGAAAAGAATAAGAGGAGGAGGGACTGAAACGTTAATATGGCTGAAGTTTTGATTTTGGATAGGCAAATATAAACCCGTCACCCTTGTCCCGTAACCCTAACCCTAGTAGTATCCTCCAGCCGCCAACCTTATATCCCCCACCACCCGACTCCCTCTCGTTATTCCGGTCAATCGAAGCTCCGAGCGACCGTCGTCCTCAGACGATGCCCTTGTCGTCATGGTGATTCGTCATCCAACCATCATTGCCCCATCGTCGAAGGCAGAGAGAGCTGCGAGTAGATGTCCTTTACATCATTGTTGTCCTTCACAATCACAACATCTTCTCCGTTCCTCGGTTGCTACATGTAACAACCCAAAAATCATGACCAAAAATTCCATTTTTAAACCATTAATCAAACCATAATTATCAAGTCATTCCATTCATAAACATAAGTTTTTTTTCTCAGAACATAGTATTAATTCAAACATGCTTATTTTATCAGAGTAAAACATCTCAGGCTAAACTTCTTGGTGTGTGCGATGCAGTTATCCCAAGCTCTTCCCTCCGCTACCGGAAGTACCTAAAACCAAAACTGTAAACTGTAAGCACGAAGCTTAGTTAGTTCCCCAACCTACCACATACCATACACATAACCACATACTGGGCCCCCGCCGGCTGCATCGGGGCTTGCCCCGCATCAGACTCGCTCCAGCATCGGGCGCTGCCCGACATTAGGCCCCGCCTAGCATCGAGCCCCGCTCGGTATGTAGATCTGCTTCTCTTAGGTCCCGCCTGTCTCTGGGCCTCGCCCGCTATACATATACAGTCAAATAACATGCTAATACATAAAGAAACATAATCTACTTGTACTCCTGTTCTAAGGCCTCACCTAACTTGGGCCTGCCCCTGGTCTGCTACTGATGAGTCATGGAACCCCGTCAACACTCCTACTAATAGTGAGATACGAGCCCCCACCCACTCTCAATATTCTCCTATCACGGGCCTCGCCCATACTCTGCTAATACTGAGATATGGAATCCCATCCATACTCAACTAGTGATGGGATATGGGACCTCGCCCACACTCACCTCCCTACCAGGCAATAAATGTATCACAGAGACAACAAGTATAATCTAACATGCAACCTATAAACCTTCCTCGGGCTTGCCCCGTCATCGGACCCTAGTCCGGAAACATACTACCATATAAACATACCTCAGGCTTGCCCCGACATCGGACCCCCGGTTCGGACCCTATCGTACCAACACATGCAAGAATCATAAAGACCTCTAGCATTCTAACATTCCTTGGGCCTCGCCTAACAAGTCGTAACCCGAAACATATATCAATAAATGCCTAGGGCTAACCCCTGGGTCTTCCTACTACACACAAACATAATGGGCCGACATTGTGGCCGTAGACCCATGCACTAGGGGTGTAAACGAGCCGAGCCGAGCCCGAGCCTAACCAAGCTCGAGCTCGGCTCGTTTAATTTGAGGAAGCTCGAGCTCGAGCTTGATTCGAGCCTTAAAATGAAGCTCGAGCTCGGCTCATGAACAATTTAGTGGGCTTGCGAGCCTAATCGAGCCTAAACGAACCTCTATGTATATATATATATATATATATATATATATATATATATATGTGTGTGTGTGTGTATGTGTGTGTGTGTGTGTGTATATATATATATATATATATATATATATATATATATATATATATATATATATATATATATATATATATATATATATATATATAGAGGCTCTTTTAAGCTCGTTTAGGCTCGCGAGCCCCATTAATTGAAGCTCGGCTCGAGCTCGTTTAGTAAACGAGCCTCATATCTAGGCTCGAGCTCGGCTCGGGTTCGTTTAATTCGATCTCAAGTCGAGCTTTTAACGAGTCGATCCTGAGTAGCTCACGAGTAGCTCGGCTCACTTACACCCCTACCATGCACACAGTAAGGAGACTCACCTTGCACTGCTGAAGACTTGTTGATACTCCTTTGGCTGCTATTTTGTAACACCAACAAAAATTACATCAAAAATAAATTTGTTCAATAACCATAATTGAGTATACTAAGTGGTAGATATCGTAACAAGGTTTCCAAAAATATAAAGAACACTAAAATCTGAGTTATAACGAAGAAGTTATGACCAATCGAAGATCCACGACAATACCGGTAAAACACTGTTAAGCAGAAAACACGAAATTCCAATAAAATGCTTTTTAACCTTAGGTATCTAAATGAAAGTCATAGATATCCCAAAACCGTAAACATACATAAAAAGAACACCCAAATCTGACTTCATATGAGGAAGTTATGATTTTTCGAAGTTTCGGGCATAGTGGTGGACAACTAAAAACTCGAAATAGAGATCGAGTGACTTTTAGCCAACACGACCTAAATGAGAATCGAAGATCTCGGCAATGGTAATACAACGGTAAAAAGACTGACGGAAACGATCATCAGATGAAGAAGTTATGGATTTTTAACGGACTTTTCCAGTCCCGGCCTGTTAAAAATATATTATTAAAAATAAAGTCATAATTAGCCGAAAAAGTTTAAACGAGACTTGTAGACCATTTTCTCACCTACGCATGGATAAAGAACGTCGAAAACGGAGCTCGTACGCAAAAGTTACAGAATTTCAAACAACTGGACACACATCTTGAGGCTAGTCCGAAGGGAACGCCCTGCATTCGCAGATCAGAACCGAGTCCCATCCCCATCCAATCCGAGGTTTGTAAGCAGTGACACACTAGGCTCCGAAATGCGCTGCGTACGAGGGAACGCCCTGCATTCGAGGCCTCTTCCAACCCTATAAAAAGGACGCGAAGGCTCCGGATTTTGGTTTCTAATTCTCAACTTTCTCTCCCAAATTTCATACTTCTACCCTCTCGAGACTATCCCGACATCCCAGTTTCATATCTAAGCTCTTACGGAAGTTCGAAGCCCCGAGATTTCCAAGAAATCGACTTCTTTCCGGTCGAAGTGCTGCCCGAGCAAAGTATCGTTTTCATCAAATCATCACTTCTACCAAGTGAGTTCATACCCCTACAAACACACTTTAAATACGTTTTTAACTGCTTTTAAACACTTTTAAAGAGGGGGGGGGGGAATACAAGTAAACACATGGTTAAAAATCGTGTGAACCAATCTTCTGCTATACTTTTCATACTGTTATCTTGACTATCATAAGAAGTTGTTATCATGCAAAACACCTCACAACACAACTTTACCCTCTTGGGATACGATATGTTTTATAAATAGAATTATGTTTTACTTATACGTTTTCATACTACATCATATCAAGGGTAACCATTTTAACTATAACATTATGCTTTTACAAGAAAACTCAACTCATTAGTACGCCTTTGTTAACACGGTAGAAAAGGAAATCATCTCATACAAAAGATTTTTCAACATATTACTCGTGAACTCGTTGTTAGCAATCATGTGAGGCATATGGATTTTCTTAGTATCAAAGAAAGCCCTCATCTATAACCAGAGTCTCCTGGAGGGAGAGCGTGAATTTGTGTATAGATCTATTCGGGTTTGATGACTCCGCACCCTGACTGTTAGCTACAGTCCAAGGGGTGACAAATGTCAACATTGGTACTACCATCTAGTATGGTTATGAGAGACTCGCACGTGGAAACAATGACTCATGCACGTAGTAATACACTTCGAACACCGCCATGGAATAGTATCTTTATGATTGCTTTTATATAACTAGTTTGTATTAAGTAATCATAGTAGGATATTATTGTCACGTTCAGGATCGGATTTAAACACATCATTAGTGGTTTTATTATTTTAATAATAAAAATATACATTCCCAGTCTAAGTATGGCATATTTACTTACATTCATGGTCGTGGTTCATATAAGACTACACCTCACTTTTAGGAAAATATAGGATTTTCCTGGTTCAAATACATTCATTTTGTACAACAACGATTTACAACATCATTCTTAAGAAAATATCGGATTTTCTGAAAACAAACACGGACTTTTCAAATGACATTCATCTACACAAATAACAGCTTATGAACTCACCACCTTAAATGTTGACTGTTTTTCTTTGAAAAAAATTGTATTCTCAGGAAATCGCTAAACCAAGTTAGCAACTGCTTTTGAAGACTTATGCTCAGGCGTTAGTTTAATCTTTTGGATATCATATTGTAATTGACTTTTGCAAACATGTACTACTACAATCATGTAAACTTTTCAATTATGTATATGATGGTCGTGTGTACTTTCTTTACTATTCATTTGTTATGATACTGTACATGACGTCCTGCGCCCCCAAATGTTTCCGCCATTTTGGTTTAGGTGTGTGACAGATTGGTATCAGAGCACTGTTTATAGTGAACTAAGTATATCAAAATGTAGAGTCTATGTATTGTAAAAATTCGAAGTGGTTGTTTCTTTTAGTTTCGCATATTAGTTATTTTACTAAGTCACAGTTTTATGCGAAGTGTATTGTAATAGACTTAGTATATTTTTTGTACACTCAGATTTTCTATAAATAGGGGCTGAGGATAGAAGTAGAGAGAACTTTTGAACTCGAGTATTCTTTCTGCTTAAAGCTTTGTAATCAGTCTTCATCAATATAAGATCTGATTAATATTTACTCGTTGTGTTCTTACTTTTCAATCATTCAATCATAATTGCTTTCATAATCTCGATAATAATTCTCTTCAATTGGTATCAGAGCAGGTTTCAAACTGCATCGATCTGATTTTCGTGTTAGAATCATTTGCTTTTTGAGTAGTAACTTTACTCAAAATTTTCCGCGCATTTTGGTTTTGAAAATCACTTTTGATCTTCAGATTTGAATCGATTCTGCCTTTGAATTGTTTAGTCGAATGATCGATTAGCAATTTGTGATCATTTCAGTTGATCAATTCTCAAATTCATCAAGTTTTTCAAGCATTCTGAAATTTTCGTGTTCATCAATGGCGAACTTCAACATGAATACAATGACTTCTTTCTCTCATTTGCTTGGTTCTTCAACCAAAATTCCGATGTTAATCCCTGAATACTATGATCAATGGGCCGATAGAATGGAGGATTACTTAAATGGAATAGATGAAGAGATGTCATGGGAAGAGTACCATGGTTCGTAGTGAATGATGCTTGTGGTTCTCCGGTTATCCGGTCACGATTAATGAGGTAGAGATTGGACGCTATGGGTTTTAGGCATGTGGGCCATGATTGAGTTCGAAGAGGCGTCCCTTGAGAGGGAGGTCGAGAGCCTATCAGAGTATTTTGGTAAGGAGTTAGAGGGAGGGGAGAATTTCGGTCTGAGTTGAGCAATCAGTCGATAGAGGAGATGTCACCTTCTATGTGACCTGAGTGGTGCTATTTATGTTCGTGTGCGGAACATGAGAGGCCTGATGTTTAAGTTTTGGGTTTGGGGGTAAAACCCTGCAGGTTGTCATTGATGATGATTTTCCATCAGAGTATCAGGTAGCATGTGTGCTGCGAGACAGTGATTTACCATAAGCAGATAGTCAGATGGGACTGAGATAGTCGAGGACCACGTTACACCTATTTGAGTATAGTAGGGCGTATTGTAGAGGTATCAGTGGGGAGTCCAGTCGAGTTAATCAGTGCAGTGGTTTTTCTATTTATGTTGGGTATTGAATATGGGAGTGGGTCCCTGTTCTTGGGATGATCCATGTATTGGAACGTCGGTTGATGAGTCGAGGTGGGGGAATATGATGATTTCGTGGTCCAGTCTATGAGTCAGTGATGTTATTGGACAGTTGAGTTGTTTGGTATTGGATTGGTACGAGACTTGGAACGACTAGAGGCAGTCGTGACGAGAAGTTCTTGAGGATTCCATCTGAGGTTCAGAGTTATGAGATCGATTGATTTCCTTAAAGGGGATTATCGGGCGTTGCGTAGCACTTTCCAGGGGCAGGTGCGTTATTGTTGGTGAAAATAGTTCGTGAGGTTGTTGATGTGTCAGATAGTGATGGTTCGAACCCTAAGTGGGGGAGAACCGGATGGTTTATTGAGAGAACCGGAGAATTGTGCAAGAGCGGTTAGGGGGTGGGTGCAGAAACCTGCGGATTGAATTCATGAGATCAGGGTCATTGGTGATCAAGGAAAGGTGTAGGGCGAGATAATGCATGTGGTATATGTCTGAAAGAAGGATGGGTGTCTCCACGGCGGG
Source organism: Lactuca sativa (assembly GCF_002870075.4). Taxonomy (NCBI): domain Eukaryota; kingdom Viridiplantae; phylum Streptophyta; class Magnoliopsida; order Asterales; family Asteraceae; genus Lactuca; species Lactuca sativa. The sequence goes on from NC_056628.2 coordinate 114,192,418, forward strand.
TGGTCAATGGTTAGGAATCTGGTGGTGGTCGGAGTCGTCTCAAGTAGAAGACTCGTAATGATGGTATGGGTAGTTGAGAACTTCTGGGTTGAAATATGGGTAGAAGATTGTCGAGTAGCCAACTCCCGGGCTGGGATGCGTATTCTCGCTTGGATTTTGGAGCAGTAGTGGAAAGGGTTTCGGAAGATCATCCGTGTGTTCTGAAGGGTTAGCGCCTTCCTTGTATTCCAATTGAGTGTTTGGATGCACTGAAGTTGCGCATCGAGTGATATAAGAAATTATTATGGGATTCAGAGGAAATGTATTGTTGTATGTGTATGGTGTTGGGAGTAAGGGAATCAGTGGTAGAGGCAGGACATTGTGATGCCCTATTAGGGTGTTCTGTGGTTTCCGCGTATAGCGTCCCGATTTCAGAGTTATTTAGAGTCTTGGGTTTAAGATGACTAGTGATGTATCATGTATCCACGGTTCCAGTGGGAGCCCTTCGTGTATTGTCATCAAGAGGGATTATTTAAGGAAGTGGATCTCCGTAGAGGTAGGTTATGTGTTATGGCGGTTGCCGCCAAAGTCTGTAATGCATATCGGGGCAAGTGTGTGTGTAACTATCTATGATAGTCTTCGGTGCATGAGTTAGTGAACATAGTGTGGCGTTGTAATGAAGAATGAGAGTACAGGGTGAAGCTACGGGGAGTCGTAGTATTCACCAGTCAGAGGGTGTTGTGATGCTACGGGGAGTTGTAGTACTCACAACTCAGAGAGAGAGAGAGAGAGAGAGAGAGAGAGAGAGAGAGAGCCGTGATGCTATGGGGAGCCGTAGTATTTGCCAGTCAGAGGGTGTTGTGATGCTACAGGGAGCCGTAGTACTCACAAGTCAAAGAGAGAGAGAGAGAGAGAGAGAGTCGTGATGCTACGGGGAGCCATAGTATTTGCCAGTCAGAGGGTGTTGTGATGCTACAGGGAGCCGTAGTACTCACAAGTCAAAGGGAGGGAGTCGTGGTACTACGGGGAGCCGTAGTACTCACTAGTTAGTTGGCATTGTGATACTACGGGGAGCCGTAGTACTCACTAGTCAGAGGCTGTCGTAATGTTGCGGGAAGCCATAGTACCCACTAGACGGCAAGAGAGTGTGATGATGGAGTGTTCTCCAATAAGTGCATGATGCAGAAGAGTTTTAGGCTTGAGTAGCCCTAGTGTTGAGTTTTTGGAGCCTAGTGGTTAAACCGGGGCGAGACTGGGGTCTCCATCTCTGTCGGGAGGGTCAGCGAGGCGCGCGGGAAAATATGCGCAGCAGACGCCAGAGGTTAGAGCTGAGTCGATCTTCGTTTGGATTGTATTTTTTTATGAGGAAAAGGGAATTTCATGACTTGCGTGTCATTGGGCCGTGATAGTGGTCACGGGGAAGAAGTTAGTGAGATGTTTTGGATCATGTCATGTGTGACCTTTGGGGGTTCAGCTGTGGGGCCAAAAACTGACCTGGTGCTCGGTATCGAAGATGAATACGAGAAATGAGCTAGAGTTTACCATGGTGATGTATGCGGGCACTTCAGAGCGAGCGAACGATTCGGATGCTCGAGGATATGTTTCGGGCATGTGTATTAGATTTCGGGGGGAAATTGTGGCCCGTATTTTCCCTTGGCAGAGTTTTCCTACAACAACAGCCATCATTAGTGCATCAGCATGCCACCATTTGAGCTGTTGTAGGGAAGGGGGTATCAGACCCCATTTGCGGGGGAGAGGTAGAGCAACGTGTGATGGGAAGTACAGAGATCGTACTTCAGACGTCGGAGCAGATACAGCAGGTCAGGCAGAGGTTGTTGACCGCTCAGAGTCGCTAGAAGAGTTATGCGGACAGGCGCCGGTCCGAGCTCGAATTTTTGGTCGGTGACTTTGTACTCCTGAAGGTCTCTCCTTGGAAAGGAGTGATTCGATTCAGGAAAAGGGGCAAGTTGGGGCCCCGATATATTGGTCCATTCCGAGTCATCGCGAGGGTAGGCTGGGTAGCCTATCGTTTGGATTTGCCAGCAGAGTTGGGGCAGATTCACGACACTTTTCATGTGTCGCAACTGAGGAAATGTTTAGCCGATGAGTCGGCAGTGGTTCCATTAGAGGATATTCAGGTGGATGCGAACCTGAATTATGCTGAGATACCAGTGGCAATCAAAGATCGGAAAATCAAGGTTCTGAGGAACAAGGAGATACCCTTGGTTTTGGTTCAGTGGCGGCATCGTAAGGGGTCCGAGATGACTTGGGAGCCGGAGCTTGAGATGCGTGAGCAGCATCCGGAGTTATTTGCAGAGCAAGATTTCGAGGGCGAAGTCTAGTTCTAGTGGGGGAGAATTGTAACATCCCGAATTCCCGGGTATTATTTATTCTTCTTAATTTTGGTATTTTGTGAGGAGACTCGGCGAGTTGGAGCTCAAACTCGCCGAGTATGATCGCGGTTTGGGAAAGGGTTCGCGTCCGGACTCGGCGAGTCCAAAAGGTGGACTCGGCGAGTCCACGCTGTTCAATGAAACCCTAAATTTCAGGGTATGAGACCTATTTAAAAGGGCTTATGGCCGTCATTTGCGGCCACCAACCCCAGAGAGAACCCTAAAAGAGTCCTTGAGCGTTTTGTGAGAGAAAAGAGGAAGATCCTTGATTATTTGTGGGTGATTTTGCATATAGAAGAGGATCAAGGCAAGAGGAGACCAAAGAAGGTGCTAATCCAGTGATTCCTGAGTCCAGAGACTTCATTTGAGGTAACTATTCGTTCCTTTCTCAGCCCTTGGTGTAAATCTTAGAGTTAGGGCTTCTTTGTGGAATGATTCATGGAGTAATTGGCCTCTTTTTGTGTTGATGCTTTAGATCCGGACCCAAAGAGGTCCAGAGACTCTTTTCCCTCAAGCTTTATGAGTGTTAATGGAGGCCATGAGCCTAGAATAGCAATCTAGAGACCATATCATCAAATAAGGCCTTTGGACCATTGCATGAGCACCAAGATTGTAACTTTACGTGATAAATGTGCTTGGAAGGACTGGATCTATGAGTTACTGGAACGGATCTGACCTCAGGAGTGAGTTTGAGTTCATGCATGGCTTAGACTCGCCGAGTCCGAAGAACAGACTCGACGAGTAGCATGAAGATTGTCCATAACCACTCAGCGAGTGGTCTTACCGAGTTAAGGGTTGACTCAGTGAGTCAGTGAGAGTCAGAGAGGGTTGACAGGTGGACTGAGTCAAGCTGGAACTCGCCGAGTTGTTCTTGAGACTCGGCGAGTTGAGTCGTGGTGGCCCCGCGATTAAATGCCAGGTGGAACTCGTCGAGTCAGAGGAGTACTCGACGTGTCAAGAGAGGATCATAGGGAGTCAGTGAACACGTATAGACTCGCCGAGTCGCTCTAGTGCACTCTCCGAGTCCGGTCAAAGTTGACCGTTGTCCGTTGACCATAGTTGACCAGTGTTGACTTGATAGGGGTAGTCAACCTTAGTTGTGAAAGTGTTAATTAGAGATATATTGTGTTATAGGAGGATTATAGCTCGGAGGATCGAGCGCGAGTGATTTCCGGGATTTGCGAGTTATCGAGATACGCGAGGTGAGTCTTCTCACTATACTTTACCTTGAGTAGGTAACCAGAGTTATGTGACAGAGTATTTGTATGCTATGTGTTGTACTGCATTATTTCTATGTGATTTATGCTGTGCATGTTTATAGAGTTAGAACCGGAAGGTTCACAGAGTTAGAACCAGAGGGTTCATAGAGTAGGGTCCACGGACCCACAGAGTTATAGCCTCGAGTGGCTAATATGTGTTACGTGTGGTATTTTGGGGAACTCACTAAGCTTCGTTCTTACAGTGTTTTGTGTTATGTGTTTCAGGTTTCTCTCAGGATCACGGGACGACACCGACTCGATTGTACACACCAGAGAAAGATTCGTGTTTTGAGGATCCTGGTTTACTATGCAAGTGAAAATGGAATTATGTTTTGTAATTCGATTATGAATGAGATTTTAAGCAAAGTGTTTTTAAGAATTAAACGATTTTTTTTAAACAAAAAATTGTTTTGAAATTTTCGGTGTTACAAAATTAATGAAATAGATGGTTCAGACAATGAAGGCTTCTTAATGAACTCTGATGATGAAGCTGTGACATTTTACTCAAACAATAGAGTGAAGAAATTTTTCAAAAAGCATTTTAATCCAAAAGGAAAGGCTAATGATGCGAAGAGTGGAGTCACAAAAGCTGGAGGAGAGTAGAAAAAGAAAATGGAAAAAGTTGATGAAAAGCAAAAAGATGCGAAGGAAGTGAAGAAACTAAAAGGTGATTCTGGAATCTATTGTCACTACTGCAATGGAGCAAATCACTTCACAGCTGATTGCTTGTTGCGAAAGAAATAGGAGAAGAAGAACAAAGTGAAAGATGAAGCTTACTATTCGGAAAAGATTGAAGAGTTGCGTGCAAAGACAAAAGGAATGTCACTAGTTGCGAAGGGTGAGTCTGATGAGGAAGAGAGTGGAACATATCAGATCTGGTCTTCAGGATCTGATGACGAAGAAATGAGGCATCCAACTCATGGAAGTATGTTCGCATGCTTTGAAGAAAATTGCAAAGAAGATATTTTAGGTCGGTGCTTCATATCCAAATCAACAGAAAAATCACCAATGACCACCAAGGTATGTGCTATTCTTGAATCTTTTAATATTCCTTTATCTGCTTATGATGCTGAAATTACTTCTTTTGATGATACTGTTGCTTATTTTGATTCTGTTATTGTGTCTGCTAGTACTGAAGCTCAAAATTTAAATATGCAACTAGTTGAAACACAAAGAGAGTTAGAAAAAAAACGAAGCAGAGTAGACAAACTTGAACTACAAATCAAAAATGTAAATTGTGATAGGGACAATCTTGGAAATGAAGTTAGGTTGTTGCTAGCACAAAGAAATATATACCGTAACTCTGCAAAACGTTTGTATGCAAAATTAACTGCTTTACATCATTCATCTGACATTAGCAAAGAACAACATAAGAAACTTTTACCTTTTCTTGAATATGATCGTGAAAAAGTTGATGTTGTGTCTTATGATTGCGAAAATACAATTGCTCAATTTGACAAAATACCTGATGATAGATTCGCATATGGTATTGTCAAAATTGATGAATACTTGAATGCTGATGAGTTGGTTATTATTGGCAATGAAAGTTTGACAAAGAATGAACAAGTGAAAATCTTAAAGAAAACCGAATCCTCAACTCTTGATTCTCAACTCAATTATGCTGATGTCGATGACAATTCAGATAATGTGAGTGAAATCAGTGAGATTGAAGAGGAAGAAGAGGTTGATTGTTCTCAATTGTCAATCATTAATATCACATCTAAGATCAAAGGTAAAGAAATTTTAGTTGATTCGATAGTCAAAGATGACAGTGAAAAACCCTCTACTTCGCAACATTGTAATTTTGATAATGTGGAAGTTGAAAGCTGGAAGTCTGATGACACTGATGAAAACAAAGAAGATGTGAAGGATTCACATGAAATACCTCCACGAGTTGTGGTTGATCAAGTGTTTGGTGATACAAAAGAGTTCGACAAAATTCTAAATGACAAAGGTGCACATTATTTGGAAACTAACACTGTGGTTTATCCAAATTTTATATGCACTAATAACACAATTTTTCCAAATCAAGTTTTTGTCACTATTGGGAATGCTGAGAAGATTAAACCTGAATTCAAAAAATGGTTGAAAATGATAATCAAAGGTCAACTACTGAAGGTTTCTTCGCAAATCAAAATACAGTAGAAAACAATTGGACTTAAAATTCTTATGTTTTTCAAAAACAAAAAACATCACAAAATGAGTGGTTAAAGGGGAAAAAGCAAACAAAGTTTTTGAGAATGTTGAAAAACCAAAGATTGAAGTGAAATTAAATTCTCATGAATTTAAATTGATGGTTGAAAATTATTGAACAGAAAATAATGTTTCAAAAAGAAAAGCAAGAAAAGCATTATTTTGGCAAGTTGTGTCCAATGACAAATCAAAAGTTGAAAAAGAACATATTTCAATGTCAAAATCATCAAAATTTCAAAGAATGAATAAAAAAAAGATACAAGTTTTCACAAACCAATATATTCTGTTGACAAAATTCCAAAGAAAAATAATGATAAATTTGTTTGCAAATATGACAACAATCGAAAATTTGAGACTTCGCAAAAATTTGTGAATAATCAAAAGTATCGTAATGTTGGCAAATTCACGAATAATTCATCATCTTTGAATGTCACAACTCAAACAAAAATGAAGTTTTCACCTAAACAACCAAATTTTCTAAATCCTTCAGTCTCAAAACTGACCAAAGTTTCGTATACAAAAGGAAAATCTGATGTATGTATGATCAATCGTTGGCTTGAAGGGAAAGGAAGACAATATCAAAATGGTAAGTTTTCAGAGCAACAAATAAAGAATGCATTTGACAAGTTCGCAAATAACTCTTCCACTGGTAGTTCATCATCATATAATTCGCAAGTTCCAGTACAAAAATGGAAACCAGTTATCAAAGTTGCGAATGTTGTGAAAGATGAGATGAAACTCAATGAAAATCCAAAACTGTTGAACAACTATATTTCAATATCTCGATCTGATGATGTTGATATAATTGATAGTGTCACAGACAAAGTGAAAACATGGTTTTTAAATTCAAAGCATTTGTTCAAAAATACTAATGGAGGACCCAATAATTCTTGGGTTCATAAATTTTTTCAATAAATGCAGGTGATGTGTGACGAGTAATATGATGTGAAATGGTATATTGATAGTGGTTGCTCTCGTCACATGATTGGAAGAAAGGAAAACTTGCGAGATTATCGAAGCTTGGAAAATGCAGGAGTAGTCAAATTCGGAAATAATCACAAATGTCAAGTGAAAGGCTATGGGAAAGTCACAAATGGACAATTCACTAACAGGGTTGCTTATGTTGAAGGTTTTCAACATAACTTGATTAGTGTTTCGCAACTTGTTGTGGGTACTGGAAATCAAGTTATGTTTAATGAAGAAGGAAGTATCATTTCAAATGCGAAAACAAATGAAGTACTTCTCAAATCCAAAAGATATGGTGATATGTTTACACTGGACATCAAACCAATCGTGGGCAAACCTGCTGTGTATTTACTATCAAAGGCATCTAATGATGTCAGCTGACTTTGGCATAGAAGATTGTCACATTTGAATTTTCGCAATATTAACAAACTTGTCACTGAAGATTTAGTTCGAGGTTTACCTATACTAAAATTTGACAATGATTCTCTGTGTGCAGCTTGCGAACAAGGAAAACAACATAGAAAAGGTCATCCTATTGTGATAGATTCAAAAATCATAAAACCATTGGAACTTCTTCACTTTGACTTATGTGGACCATCGACAGTTGCTACAATCAATAAAAAGTGGTACATTTTAGTTATTGTTGATGATTTTTCTCGATTCACGTGGGTATTTTTTCTCAGGTTAAAATCTGAAGTTGCTCAGATGATGATTGATTTTATCAAAAAGATTGAGATTAGCCTTAAAAAGAGTGTTCACAGAGTTAAAAGTGATAATGGTTCTGAGTTTAAAAATCAAATACTGGACTCTTTTCTAAAAGATAAAGGCATTTCGCATAATTTCTCTTCACCATATACTCCACAACAGAATGGTGTTGTTGAAAGAAGAAATAGATCTTTATGCGAAGCAGCCAGAACCATGTTGACATATGCGAACTTACCTCAATATCTTTGGGCTGAAGCAGTATCAACTGCTTGTTTTACTCAGAATCGGTCATTCATTCATCGCAGATTCAATGTCACTCCATATGAAATACTCAACAATCGAAAACCTAATGTCAAATTTTTCCATGTTTTTGGTTGCAGGTGTTTTATAATGAATCTAAAAGATAATCTGACCAAGTTCCAAGCTAAAGCTGATGAAGGCATATTCTTAGGATATTCGTAAAATTCGGTTGCATACAGGGTGTTAAACAAGCGAACAAGAAAAGTTGAAGAAACTTTCAACTTAACTTTCGATGATTACTATCTTAAACAAACAGATAGTAAATTTGAAAATAAATCAATTCTTGTTGATTCAGATACTCAAATTGATAATTATGAAATAAATGATTTTGATTATGACTTAATTTTTGGAACTCCTGATAGGGCAATAGATGCGGAAGTTAATGCTCCTGATAATCAAACATCAGAATCCTCAAAACATACTGATGATTCAACAATCACTACAAGTTCAATATCTTGCGAAAGTGTGCCTGAAGTTCGTATGGAGGGGGAGCATACGATTAACAATGAACACAGACATCAAACTTTCGATGGGGAGAATGAAAATATGAATCATCAAGTTGAGGGGGAGCATTCGCAATCTCAACAAAATCATCAAGTTGAGGGGGGAGCATTCGCAATCTCAACAAAATCATCAAGTTGAGGGGGAGCATTCGCAATCTAAACAAAATCATCAAGTTGAGGGGGAGCATTCGCAAATTCAATAGGATCATCATTTTGAGGGGGAGCATCAAGTTGAACATTATGTTGAGGAGCAGCATGATACAACAGAGACAATTAATCTTGATGAGAATGATGAATTTCATGAATTAAATGATAATTTTTCTGTTGCAGGATCTAAAAATGAAGATATGTATGAAGATGAACCATTGGAATTTAATCCTGATTTTCCACCACTTGAGAAATGGACAAGAAATCATCCCAAAGAACAGGTGATTGGCAATCCACAAGATGGTGTGTTGACAAGAGCTCAAATTCGTGCGAAAAATGAGGTACTAAATGCGAATCAAGAATTGTGTATGTTTAATGTCTTTATTTCAAAAATAGAGCCAAAGATAGTAAAGGATGCTATGGAACACTCAGATTAGGTTGTTGCTATGCAATCTGAACTGGCTGAATTTGAACAAAACAAGGTTTGGAGATTACTTTCTAAACCTTCTGATGTTTCAATTGTCGGATTAAAATGGATTTTTAAAAATAAAACCGAGAAAGATGGCAATATCATTTGAAATAAAGGTAGACTAGTTATTAAAGGATATTCGCAACAGGAAGGAATAGACTATGAAGAAACATTTGCTCCTGTTGCAAGACTCGAAGCAGTTCGCATATTTTTAGCTTATGCAGCTCACAAAGACTTTGACGTTTTTCAAATGGATGTTAAATGCGCATTCTTAAATGGAGAACTTGAAGAAACAGTGTATGTTGAACAACCACCGGGATTTATAAATGAAGAACATCCTGATCATGTCTACATTCTAGGCAAAGCAGTTTATGGGTTAAAACAAGCACCAAGAGCCTGGTATGCAACACTTACAAATTTATTGAAATAATCTAAATTTAAACAAGGATCAGTTGACCCCACATTATTTCGCAAGAAAGTTGGGAATCATCTCATGCTTGTTCAAATTTATGTTGATGATATTATTTTTGGCTCAACTGACCCAACATTGTCAATTGAATTTGAAAATCTAATGAAAAGTCAATTTGAAATGAGTATGATGGGAAAAATCAATA